>NW_016165785.1:0-26366 GCF_001687245.7 Rhagoletis zephyria | reverse complement strand
ATCAAAATATATTTAGAGGTCGCTCAAAGCGCTCAAAGCATCCCATGTATTTTGTATGGGGAAAAAAATTCTTTTCGTAGAAATGGCATAGAATCCATGGAAATCAAAATTTTTCAATCTGAAAGCTCTGCTTCTCTTCAGAAGACTTCAGAGAATAATGCCCAATTGTTTATTTAAACATTTTTTAATTTTAACTATTTTTTAAGGGTCTCCGAAATATTCCAAAAAAAATCAAATATACAAACAGAAATATAAAGAAGAAAAAAAGAAAAAATAGTTTAAATTAAAAAACGTTTAAAAACAATTGGGCATTATTCTCTGAAGTCCTTTGAAGAGAAGCAGAGTTTTCAGATTGAAAAATTTTGATTTCCATGGATTCTATGCCATTTCTACGAAAAGTATTTTTTTCCCCATACAAAATACATGGGAAACTTTGAGCGCTTTGAGCGACCTCTAAATATATTTTGATTTTAAAATAAAAAAACAGGGGTATACTTTTTTTCGGTATAGAACAATCCTAGGGGGTGAGAGCATCAAATTTCTGACTCTTACTTTTCTCCCATACATTTTTGGACCACCCTAATGCAATACTTAAACACGTATTCTATAAATCGATACGACTAGTCGTCACTTGCCGGAGTTTAATAAGGGTATTATACATTTTGTACACTTAGATAAATTAGGCTATAAAAAGTAATAAAAATTAACGCGTAATTTAGTAATAAACTTTGATATGCTGCTTTTAAAATGAAACAAATTGAGCACGCGGGATCTACATATGTGGATAGGGGATTAACTTTTTTGAATTTACCGGGTTTATTTAATGTCAAACGCTGCTTACAATGTCTACCATCTTTTAAATAGTTTAGGTTTGATTAAGTATTAAGACAATGGAGCGGTCACTTAATGATAGCTCTCCAAGCGGCGACCTATTGATCTATGTATACGTTAAGGAATCGCAGGTTCTCTTGGCTGTGTTTTATTTTGGTCACAAGCGCTTAGTTAGAACTTCACCAGCGGCCCATAATGGGCTCTCTTTATTGCACGACGGACAGGTGCAACCTGTATTGGTCAGAAAGAGCAGTCTCCGGTGAAGTTAAGCCTCGGCAGCTAAGTTATTTCAGTTAGTTCTCCAACCCTAAGGATGAATGGGTAGATGGTTAGGTAAGTTGATGGGCTGTCAGTTTAATGGCCAACTCACTTAGACCTTACAGATCAATTGTAAGATTGTTTTTTTTTTCCTATACCATAGTTTCGTAGTATAGCTAAAAAGCGCCTACCTAAAAAGCCCCTCTGCTGTTAGCAAAAGCTGGGCACCTACAGCAGAATTGCTCAACTGTTTCTTCTTCTTCCCTCAACTCCGCAACTTCTTTATTTATGGTAGTATATTCCTAGTCTCTAAACTTGCCTCTAGTAGACTAGTTGTTGTACAAGTGTCCTCGTCTAACGTAGCCTATTTTCCTCTTGAATAATATAATTTCTAATAGCTAATTTTCAGGTTGCTATAGGTATCCCAATCTTTTCTATATCTTCACACAGTGGAAGATTAGTACCTTTACTCGCTAGCTGATCGGCTCTGCAATTTCCTTCAATATGTTTACGACCCGGGATCCTTATGAGGCTGAACTTGAAGAACGTTTGGTTTTAGATTTACCGCATCACACTATTCAAGCCATTTATACCAAAACGAAAGACAAAATTGGTAAGGAACAACTACACAATGTAGTTTGAGAAATAAAATGTCAAGGAAAAGAAGGAGAAAACTGCAGCAAGGTTTACATTGGCACAACGAAGAGATCGCTTGGAACGAGAATCAACAGAACATAAGCTAGACGCCAAAAACAACAAGAGTACCACAGCATTAGCGCAACACCTGACGGAAAACAAACATACAGCTGATTTTGACAATGCAAAGGTTTTGGACGTGGAGAACAGAGCGAGAAGAAGGATGACATTAGTAGGGTGGCGCATACAACACAAAATAACTGAAGCAATGAACTTCAAAGAAGACGTAGATAATATAAACTGTGCATACGCGACTGCAATTACACACAATGCTGAGGTTTGACGTGAAGGATGTGCAGTGTTGTTTAACGTGTCTTAATGTTTTTAAATATGTTTAATTTATGTTGTGATAATTTTATTGCTAAATAATAAAGTGTAATTAGTGTAAAATTATTTTGTATTGTCTCATTTGCTCCTTTTAATAATTATCCGTTATCATTATGTTTTTTGTATTTATAAATATATAGACTCCCTGAAGCGAATATGCGTCGAAACTATAGTAAACACTTGTTTTATTTAATATAACCGGCCAAAAAGCTCCAAACCCAATAGCATTTTTTTCTTTATTAAAAAAAAAATATTTGATTTTGTGTATTTCGTTGTTTTAAAAAAATATATATTTGTTTTAATTTCATATATTTTAAGGCACTTATTTAATTCTTTCTTTTTCAAATTTAACTTTTGTATAATTTTTTACAAGGAATTTTTTATTTAATTTAATTTTAGGAACTTATTTTTTATTTTGTTTTTCTTTTCTGATTTAATTTGCCTTTGATATTAAGATTTCATTGCCTTGAAAATAAAATTTTTTAATATCATCTTTTATTTTTAATATATTTTTTTAAAAAAGAAAAATATACCTATATACATATTTTTTAATTTAATTTAAGTTTTTGAAAACATTTCTTAAATACATATAGACAGAATAACGAAAACACTTTCTTGTTGGCAGATCTTTCGAAAGCGCCTTCAAGATAGTTGCCAGAGTTGACAATTAAAGAATTGCCCTGTAAAGCGAGATTCATAATGAATATTCATTAACCTTCATGCACAATACAAACATGTAACGAGAGATGGAACAACTAACTTTTAAAATGGGCGTAGTTTCTGTATCAACCACACATTTAATTCAATCACGTTAGCTTCATCATTTAATATACTAAGTAGTCTTTACATAACAGCCCCCAATACGTATACTTAGAATTTGATTGCATACATGCATGCATACATATATATATATGTATACATACCACATACAATGCATGTAGAATGTACCCGTAACAACCGCAGAGGCTTGATAGATATAAACTGACAAGTAATCAGTTAACATCGCTTATTATTGAAAAAAAAATAAAAAAACATAAAAATAGTGAAGCTGGGACGAGTTGCCTATTCAGAAATAATTACATGACNGTACATACATACATACCACAGACAATGCATGTATGTACATGTAACAACCGCAGTAGCTTGATAGATATAAAATGACAAGTAATCAGTCAACATCGCTTATTATTGAAAAAATAGTGAAGCTGGGACGAGTTGCCTATTCAGAAATAATTACATGACTTTCACAAAAATTAATAATTAATGGCGAAATGTTTACATGTTAGCAGCAATTAGTTGAGATCTAACTTTAATTATATTAGATTGATTCCTAGTGTAAATAAATACATACATACATATATATGTTTGTATGTATGTTTTTTTTTTTGTATATTACACAGCATGGAAAATTTAATGAAATGCTCTCTTCTTAAATTGCTATTTTCACAAAAAGTCAGTTCTGATATAAAACTTTACCTGAGCTTTAACTAATATATATCGCTTGTTAATAGAAGTAGCTGTTGGATTGCTAAATAAAAGTTAACACCAGTTATCAGAGTTAAATCTGGAACTAGTTTTTGTAAAAATTTCAGATAGATCGTATTGAATCAAAGCCCTCGAAATGTACTATCCTACAGTGGCATATCTAGGACATTGAGTACCCACTCACTCACAAAAAAGATTGATACAAGACAGCAGACAACATCCATTATCAATGCCATAGATACATTAGATTTCGTCACAATTTTGTGTTTTTTTTTGGGCCGAAATTCTAGTTCCTTTTAAAATGTGGTCTGAACACGNAGGAACTAGTTTTTGTAAAAATTTCAGATAGATCGTATTGAATCAAAGCCCTCGAAATGTACTATCCTACAGTGGCATAGCTAGGACATTGAGTACCCACTCACTCAATGCCATAGAAACATTAGATTTCGTCACAATTTTGTGTTTTTTTTGGGCCGAAATTCTAGTTCCTTTTAAAATGTGGTCTGAACACGGAGGCAGAATGCTGTCTGTGATTCGGGACTTGATCGAAAACTCATAGTCTGATGTAGATAATTTTTGAGATCAATAAATCAAAGAAATCAAAAAAAAAAAAAAAACATTTTTTACTATACTGCCCGAACAAAGTATTGGCACAGCAAATTTTTCACAATATGTGCAATAATAATAATATTTTTCCGCAAATTTTGTATAAGAAATAGGGTTAATTTTTTTGTGTATGCAGATTTGTAGCCCAATTATTTTTATTGTAATAAAGTGCAAATTTTAAGTAGCTAAAACTACCGTTGATTTTTGGTATTTTTTCACGCAGTCTCTTCCAAACAAATTTTTTTTTTTCGAAAATACTTTGTACGGAAAAAATGCAAAACACCTTCAACAAAAGAAAAATCTCAAAAATCCGAACATGCATTTTTTACTACAATTTAATGGGCTGCAAAACTGCATACTCAAAAAAATCTAAAAAATCTGATTAAAAATTTGCTGAATTCTCGCGAGTTTTGCACAAAGTTTAGGAATTATATTTTTATGTTTTTTGTTACAAAATTGCCATAAAAATATTAGAATAAAAATTGTTGCATATATTGTGAAAAAATTTGCTGTGCTTATACTTTGTTCCGGCAGTGTATAAATAAAATCCAGTCAAACACGAATGAGTTTGTTTTATAGTGCATTTTACAGTGAGGTATATTTAAAGTTTTTATTTTCGTATTTTAATCATTATTTAATATATGCAATATTGTACATGGTTTACAAATGTTTAAAGCCTTTCGTTCACTTTTATTTCTATAATTATCGTTTACTAAATATTAAAATTCGAAAACTACATTTTTATATACAAATACGATATATGTACATTCGTTCGATTTAATTTTGAAAAATAAAATATTCATTTAAATAACAATAAATATTTATAATAAACAATTCACGTTTTTTCTTATACATACATATGTTATACATAATTGACTATTTCGGATTTACGAGCCTAATTTCATTGTTCAAGTTATTGTGCGCTCTTTTCTCACTCTCACCTTTTCAATACAGCAACTCCTTATGATGATCGTAAGCGCTCGCCCATACCTTAGCCTTTGCTAATTCTGGCCATTCGATTAGCTTTAAGTCATCATTTATATTTAAGCAGAGAATTTTCGGTTCACTTTTCTTGAGCGGTTCCCACGTCAGTGTTGTCATGCCGGGTATTTGCTCGTCGTTGGGATTCCCACTAAGCGCGAATTGTGTCCAAAATCCGAGCATACGCTCTATTGTGCGATATTCGCGACTATCTTTGGGCACACGATGTGAGTAAAGATTTGAAAATAGGTAAGAAAGTTCATCTGCATGCGACACACCCTTTACGCCACGCCCCATGCGAAAAATACGAAACGGATGTGGCAACTCTTCGGAATCGAAGTCAAAACGATAGAGATAAAGCGGTGCTCCGGCAGCGTATGTGAAGCGTGAGCGTATAAGTCGGTAGAGAGGCAAATGAAGGTAACTGTATTCTATGATCTGCAAAAAAAAAACGCTAATTTATTCAATGATTTTTAAGTAAGTAATCGCTTGTGCTTTTAATTCGTTTGGAATTCACTCACCTTTTTATATTCCTCAATCGTTGGTATTTTCCCACTGACATGCGTTACCTTCAATTTCTGCTCAAATTTTTCCCTTTCCTCACTTACGGCAACTTCAAAGGGCACAAATGGTTCCAACGAGTAAGTCTTTTGTCTTTGGGCTAAGGCGGCTAATTGTTTTGCACCTGAAATTCAAAGATTTTTGGTATCCAGAGCAAGAAAATAGAAGAGTAGAACCAAATAGGCTGAACTAAAAAAAAACTAATCTCATTCATTTTAGTCTTATACTACCTTAATTAATATTATTTTCCTAATATAAACGAATCTAGTCTTATCAAATCTAACTCACTCTAATACCTATATATGTACATGTAATAAAATTCTAACATGTATATATGTATGTAATTGTAAAAATTAACATGGTAGATCTTTTTTAGAGCAACAGAAGCAAAATCAACAATTTTCAGAACTCGACAACAAAAGCCAAATCAAAAATTTTTAGAATTTTTTTCTCTCTGTCTGTATGTTTCACTCGAAAACTAATCCATGGAATCGAATGCAGTTTCCACCGTTGTATTGTCTAACTTAAAATAAAGGGGAACAAATACTTAGAGAGCTGCCATCTGTTTGAAAATTGTAGTTTAAGTAAATTGATAAGATAAAGTAAATATTGCCCTAAAAAGGTTTGGGAAAATTTACGGCCAAGTTTTTAAAATCTTTTTAAATTAAAGTGATAACATAAGGTAAATACTGAATTAATATCTACACCTCTGAAGAAAGTGCACGATATGTAGAATCGAGTTACATGACTATAAGTTAAATTTCCAGGGTTAAATACCTTCGAAAACATATTAAATACCACTCTTGTTCACAAAACAAAAATAAAGTATGTTTCATAAATCGAAAACTTGTTTGAAAATCTCACTTCATAAAGCTTTGCAAAACTGTCTTATTTTTTAAGAATGAAGCCATAATAGTTTTGGGAGGGAGAAACAACACAAAAATGCTTTTTAGGCGCAGCGAAGTACGCCAGGTATTTACTAGTACCATAATATAATCTATTTGAATTGATTTTAACCTAATATTATCGAATCGAATTAATCCTAACCTAATATAACCGAATTTAAGTTAGTTTAATTGAATCTACTTTTATTGAATCTAATCAAGTATAATATATTCTAATTTAATTTAATCAAGTCGAATGGATTCACATCTAATCTAACTAATTTTAGCCTAATATAATCGAATTTCATCTAATCTAACCGAATCGAATTGATTATAACTTAATCAAATTTAATTTAATATACTCCGATCCAATCCAAACGAATCCTATCAAATCGAATGTAATCTATTCTACTCCAATCTAATCAAATTTAATTGAAGCTAATCTAATTAAATCGAATCCAATCTAATTGGTTGTGACCAAATCGAGTCGAATCGATTATAGCCTAATCGAAATTAATTTAGTCAAATCCAATCCAATTAAATCGACTCTTATCTAGTGAAATCTAATCGTTTCTAGTTTAATTTAGTATTCGAATCTAATTTAATCTAATCGAATAGAATGTAATTTAACTAATCCCTAACCTAATCAAATTGAATTTTGTCTAATCTAATCCAATTCAATCGAATTTTATCTAATTTAATCTATCTAATAATCCGAATAAATCCAATAGAATCTTATCTAATCTACTATAATCGCATCTAAGTTAATCTTTGAATCCAATTTAACCTAATCGAATCGAATTCAATATCATCTAATTTATTCGAATTTCGTCAAATCGACTTGATTATAACCTAATCGAATTGCATTTAGTCTAATCTAATCCAATTCAATCGAATCTTATATAATTTAATCTCATATATACTAGTTTCATATAATCTAATTCAATTCAATCCAATCGAAACTTATCGAATCGTAATAATCTAATCTATTCCAGCTCAACGTAATCTATTCTGGTCTAGTCTCATTTTAATCCTCTCCCCACTAACCTTGCATTGCTATCAGCCCCTCATCGGACGTATGACCGACCAGCAGCGGTATCGCATTACCCCACGCTGTTTTCATCATTTCTCTAATAGGTTTTGGTATCACACATTCGGGCGTCAAATATGGCTCCACACAATACAGAAATGGCGCATTTATATTACGTGCACGATCGCCAGCTGTAAGTGTTCGATTCTCCAGCGCTATTAGATCTTTCGCTTTACATTTTCTCAAAAATTGCAAAACTTCCTTCTCATTATCTTCACCCTTATATCCAGCCAATTTGGCGAGTGTAAAAGCACGAGCAGTCTGATTTTTCGTCTCCCACAATGGTAAAGCATTGCCCGACATTAAAATGACACGTTGGAAGATACCCTGCGTCTGTTCGGTGAGCATCATACAATGGGCAGATGCTGCACCAGCACTTTCACCAAACACAGTAATACAGTCCGGATTTCCGCCAAAACTTGAGCAATTATTTTTCACCCACTTAATAGCCAGCACCTGATCTTTGAGGCCAGCGTTGCCAGGTACATTCAATTCGGGAGTATTCAGCGAAAGGAAGCCTGAAAGGGGGGAGAAGAAAAGGAAAATGTGATAAAGAAGAACATATGGATAGAGTTCCTTTACTTACCCAGCACTCCAAGCCGGTATTGTATTGTTACAAGCACAACATCCTTTTCCATTAGATAATCAGGTCCATACCAATCACGAGTAGCCTCACCTATGCTAAATCCACCGCCATGTATCCAAATCATAACAGGTCGTAGCTTATCAGGTTGTATCTACATACATAGTTCAATTAAATGAAATTTTTTTAGAATTAACAAATAGCATTGTTTTAGGGTTTCATCATTGCTTTTGTGCCTACTTACATTATTCGTATATACATTGAGGTAGAGGCAGTCTTCTGATCCTTCCAAAGTGCCAGTAATGGCATGAGTTTGTAACGCCATTTCTTTGGTATTTTTGCAATCTCTTATTCCCTCCCAGGGCGTGGGTCGTTGAGGCGCTCTAAAACGTAGTTCGCCTACAGGTGGTTGCGCATAAGGTATGCCCTCGAAACTGTAGTAGGGTACATCATATATCGTTAATCGTTTGATGCCCTCTACTTTTCCATATTCAGTCTCTATAATCGCCGTTTCGCTGGTGGTGTGTCGATTCTGTTGATAACCGTGTTCATAGACTCTGCAAATTGAGCGACACAAGTTTGAGTTAGTTTGGAATAAAGAATAATAAAATTAATAATTCTCAAATATTTACGAAAGGATTACGTAGCTAAACAATAGAGGAAAATTTTTATCATTGGCAGAAATATGCAATTTTTGTTGCTCTCAAATGCTATATTATAGATAGAGATATAGGTAGAGATAAAAGCACTGATCAATCTTCTTTAAAATCGAGCTGAATTGCTCATATCTTTGCGAAAGCACTCTGCAAGACCTTTATTCCCAGCAGCACGCGTTCATTCGAACTAGCAATGTTAATCCCGGGATTCCGGGATCCCAGCCTTTTTAAGTTCCCAAAAATCCCTAGATTCTTGCCAAATAATCCCGGGATTTTTGGGATTTGTAATTTGCCCTAATGGCAATAATAGAAACTCCTTTTCTTGACCAGTATTGGCTGTATTACTTTTTTTAATTCAATAATTAATATTTTTTTATAAATTTCTAGCTCATGTTGTATATAACACCGTACGATAGTACACTTTAAATACAAATATCAATATATTCACGAAACCATGGGCCAAATATATTCAAATTGCGTTTTTAGTTTTTCACTCTGACGTCAGTAATTCTAAAATATTTAAAAAATTCAGTGAAATGTGCTTATAGAAGAAGTATAGGTATCAAGTTAAATAGGAAATCCTGTAGAATTTCAACAGATTCAAGTTTTTGGTGCAGAAGGATAAGTAAGTATTGAAAATGTCCTTTTAAATTTTTGTCCTTGAAATTTCGCAATATTTTTTTTCGAAAAAATTTTATGTTAAGGAATAGGTCCTTAGTAAACTCGATAACATTCTCGAATTTCGTCCTTCTAACCTTATCAGCTTAAAAGATTGCCTATTCGTGAATCCAAAAATTTTTAAGTTTTTTTTCGTTCTAAAGAAATTTACTTAAGCACTTTTTCGTTCAGATATACGCGGCCGCTGTGTGCGCTATCATTCCGCAGGGTCTGATTTTTATAATGTTCTTTTCTAAAGGAAAGGTGGCACCGCTGAGGTGGTTCCATACTAATTTGGTTTAGATTCGATCATTGGATCATGAAGAAATTAACGGTTCTCTTAAAATTTTATATGAGAATTGAAGTCCATTTTGTTTTTTTTTTGGCTAAAAATTACTTGCTTTTGTCCTTTTTTATTCAAAGTCTAAGAAAAAATGAACCTGAAAAATACTTGCGTTCCGCATGTACCTTTCCCCAAAAGTTTACATTGCTGACAAATGCAAATAAGGATTAAAATTAATAAAATTAAAGTTAAATATTTTCAAAATTAACAAGAAATACTTTCGCAAAATCTTTAAAGGACCATTAAATTTTTAATTTTTTTATTCATCGCCATGCTGTACATATTTAAGCATTTTCATATATAAAATTGGCTGCTAACTTAATAAAAACTACATCCATTTATATGACTAAATTGGTAAACTCATTCCCGGAACTTTTGAGACAATACATATAAAGACTCATTTAATTTCTTCCAACAATGTTTGTGCATATGTGAAATTTAGTATATACATACATACATATGTACTTGTATTTCAAGTTCAATGCGTGTGACCGCATGACTCACAAAACTTTTTTAATAGACACAGCAAGGCCGAATAGAATAACAAATGCGCCGATAACCGCATACTTATCCGTTAAAAAGCGCAAACACTTAACTTAGTGTATGTAGTTATGCTCTTTTATCTACATACATACATTTCTATTTATACGATGTTATACATATGTATGTAAACTTGAATGCACTTTAAATGAGTTAAGTGATAAAAATGGAAGTTATTTTTAAAAGAGATATGTATGTATGCGTTTACTTTATATTATGCTTTAGATAAGTAACAATAGTAAATAATATTTACTTCAATAAATACAAACTGAATAACAGGACATACAATGCATTATTTCCACTTTAGTTGAAAAGGCACATGTTTTCTTCAAGCTTGCATCCGGTCTCGTACACATTCAGCAAGCTTCGTTCTCATCTCATTTCGACGAGTGATCTCTGCTTAAGAAAAAAGGTGCAAACTGCTTTGCTTACTTTGGTTTTGCCGAAACAAAATGCAAAACCGGACAGCAGCTTGTATAAAACTCGTAATAACTGGACACTACTTTAAGCCGGCAATGCCGTGTTACTAATTACAACGCTTTTTTTAATTCAATTTTGTTAATTTCTTGTATTACGGCCACGGTGCCGATTAAAGTTCATAAAAACTAGTAAGGACAGTGCTGTTTTCAGCTATGCCGAAATCCTTATACCTTTCATGAACATCCAAAAAATTCATTTCTGTCATATAACGCATCAAGAAAATCGCTTTTTTTAGAAAAAAAAATGCGCAACACCCTCGACAAAAAAATCTCAAAAATCCAGGGTATTTTATTTTTGTTGAAGCTTGCACTTTATTAGACTACAATTTAATGGGCTACAAAATTGCATACCCCAAAACTTTCTTTGATATACCTAACTTTGATTAAAAACTTTACAATTTAATGTAAATTTTTTGAAATTTAAAAAACTTTTGTGAAATTTGATAAACTTTTGTGAAATTTGTGCAAGCCTTGAAACTTTTATTTATGTGGTTTCTGTTATAGATAGAATTATATTTTGAATGAAAATTATAAAAAAATAGATAAATAAATATAAAGTTTGAAACGATTTCATTTTGAATTTTGGAGCTTCATAAACCTCTGACCATAGCTGTATATACAAATAGAATAGATATTCCTGTACATTAGGGTGGTCAAAAAAAAAGTTTAAAATGCTAAGCTCCCACCTCCTGGGATTTTTCTAAAGAGGAAAAAATAATACAATTATTTTCGGTTAAAAATAAGATATTTAAAATTGCCTCACCCCCGTGAAGTTTTTGATGTATTTTATATGGGGGAAAAACACTTTTTCGTAGAAATGGTATAGAATTCTTGAAAATCAATATTTTTCGATCGGAAAACTGTGTTCCTCATTATGGTTTATTTTACAATTTTTTAATACCAATAATACTTTATGGGTCCCCCTTGCATTTTTGGGGCTTTTGAGGGACCTAGAAATGCTAGTGAATATTAAAAAATAATTAAATAAACAATTTGGTATTGTTATTGGAAGTCTCTTAAAGATAAACCGAGTTTTCCGATCGAAAAGTATTGATTTCCAAGAATGTTATACCATTTCTGAGAAAACGTGTTTCCCCCCATATAAAAAAACATGGACTTGGGCTTTGAGGCAGTTTAATTTTTTTTTTTTTTTTAAACAGCAATGGGTATTTTTTCCTTTTAGAAAAATCCACATGTATTCTTGATCCACCCTAGTGTACATATTAAAAACTTTACGGTAGTTGCGTCTGCTATTGAGGTTGATGTTAGTGCTCAAAGAAAGTTGGTCATAGCAAAGCTCAACTGGCTTAGATTTGTTTGGTAACGAATTTGGTTGAGCTTTCTGGCGGACCTAGGTTTTTCTAGAAAGCTTAGATCAGGTTTTCATTCTTAATTTTAATAAAGAACTAGGGCAACGAGTTCAATACTAAAAATGCTTGAGGTAACAAGACTATCCAAGAGAATAGGATGACTTTTGCTTTTTCTTCACTTTCTCAATTTAATCGTGGTTTTGCTTCCCGGCATGGAAAGCTATAAATGACTTCTTTACGGTGCGGCCCACTACACGTTTGCTTTACTTGCTTCGCTTTGAGAGCAGTTAAAAATTATTTGAAATGTACTGAAACGTATGTATGTAGGTTGGCCAAGTGGATGCGTTGCTCCAATTTTTTAAATAGACGAACGTTGCCATATGATATTTTTTTGGGAATGCAATTGCTTAAACATTTCGTTAGTTTTCTGCGAAATACACCCTGCATAAGTTTCAAAATCATATCTTAAGAAAATGGGAGAGATAAGAACAATTAAATCTATATTTCATGTCTTATTCTAAAACGAATTCAGAAGAATAGGTATTGCTCTTTGGATAAGCAGTTTGACTAAATTATGTATCGAGGGCTTATATTCAAAACGATATGTCTGCAGTTTTTACAAAAATGAGATAACTGTACAGACAACTGCCTTAGGTTGACGGCTAGAAGCGACACTTTGCTATAAAATACATGCGAAGCTACAACAAAAATTAAAAAACAATCCTATGTATTTTGTAGTATAGCATCGCTTCTATCAATCACACATTACTCAACCTTAGACTTAATTGTCATCGATTATGTTAATGCTGCATACGTTTTTAAGAAAAATTATCTATTGAATTTTTAATTTAAAATTGTAATCAGTTATGGCAGTTATGTCTCAGATGTGTTCTAATATCTGAAAGTAGTGTTGGTGAAAACTGCATATAGATCGTGTACGGTATATTCTAACTTAACTTTGTCTTATATCACCAGGTTATTTTATGAAGCCATAAAAGCCGCTTTGAACGAACAAGCAAAACTTGCGAATATTTTTCAATCACCCGCTCCGCTGAGTGTATGAAAATTCTGCGTGTTACATTAGAAGTAATTTATTTCAATAAAACTCGATATATTTAGACTCAGCCAAAAGAGTTTTGCATTTTTTTTTTCTTACCCCCTTTAAAACATTTTCAACCCGAAACCTTCTTAAAGCTCTTTCTCCAGATACCCATATTGTGATACATATTTCAATTAATAAATTCTTTTAATCCAGATTTTTGACTTTATACCAGTGGCCTTCCTATTTGTAGCTTGGAAGTACAGACTTTTCAAAAACATTTTGATTGAAAGCCATATTATAATACTTTTTTTTTTTTAAATTTGAATCGAACTTGATTTGCAAATATGTATGTGGCAACCCTTTCCGCAAAATACTCTAAGTATTCAAACAAAAGTTCTTTTACCCATATTTTAGTATACCTATATTTCATTTAACTTGTGTATAACTAAATTAAATTAAATGTGGATTTTTCAACTGGTGGCAACCATCTTAAAAATGTTTTCAAACTACCGCCTTCTCAACGCTTATTCTTTTGGCATCCATATGTCACTCATATTTCAATTACCCAATTCCCCTCCTAAATGTAGTTTAGAAACTACAACTTTTCAAAGTAATTTCGACTAACGGATTTCAGTTTAATTTTGTATTAGGTGGCAAACTTTTTTTTCTTGTTCTTACTTAGTCAGGCCACGGTCTATTGGTGTCGAAATCTTAAGCAACATTATATTATATATATGATTTAATAAATTTTAATTATTCAAACAGATGGCAACTTCCTTGAAAATATTTGGAAACTGCGATTTCTTATTTTTTTTTTATAGAGTAATAGAGTTTAATTTTCAAACAATTGGCAACCCTCTTCAAAAAAGTTTCGTTTCAAATGAGGTCTCGCGAACCCTTTGCAATTTGACACTCGTATTGCGATGCTTGATCAATCCATTTAATTTAATTTTGCCTATTTTTTAAACAGGTTGCAACTCTCTTTAAACCTTTAATCTGCCACCTTTCTTCTCGACGAGACGAACACATAGGTATGCGAATTTCAACAATTGGACCACGGCAATATAGAGTCTATCGATTGCAAACTTTAAGCAGTTTGCCTTGCAGTGACTCAAACAAGTGACTCCGTGTTGATTTTCTTTAAATAATCAAAAGTCAAATTTTGTATTTGTTTTTTTTTTTTCAAATATATTAGAGGGCTGCATGAATTCAATCAAAACGGTATATAAATTATTCATATACAAAACGAAAAAATGATTTCGGCTTCAAACTTTTTTTGAATTCGAGTAAATACTCGATATGGATGTCGTTATAACAATATTCAAACAATGTGAAGATAAATTGAATTGAAATAAATAACAAATTTATTTATGAATATCCAAAAATATTTTTTCAATAATGTTTTCTAATATTTTTCCGCCAATTTTTTATAAAAATATGGTTCATGCTACAACAAAAAAAAAACATAAAAATATAATTCCTAAACTTTTTGCAAAACTCACGAAAATTTAGCAAATCTTCAACTTTTCAACCAGATTTTTTCGAATCTTTTTGGGTATGCATATTTGTAGCCCAATCAATTTGATTGTAATAAAGTACAAGTTTTAAGTAGCTAGGAGCTACTGTTGATTTTTGGCACTTTCTTTCACGCAGTCTCTTCCATACAAACAATTTTTTTGGAAAATACTTTATATGGAGAAAATGCAAAACACCTTCAACAAAAAAAATTTAAAAAATCAATGCGATTTTTTATTAACTTCGAACTTGCATTTTTTTACTAGAATTTAATGGGCTGCAAAATTATATACTCAAAAAAAGGAAACCTAAAAAGCTGTAGTAATTTTTTTTTTTGGTAACTGATTTTGAATGTTTTTTTATATATATCAAGCGTATTTTATAAAAACCGGCATTATTTTTTTTAATTTTTTTTGCGAAGGGTGCTCCGTCTGTTATTTCATAATAAATTCATGCTTCATATCGCACATCGTCGTCAAAAGAGTCACAACTCATATTTACATACATATATATGTTCATATGTATATGCAAAGCAGTACAAAAAAATGTCAGCAGAAACTTTGAGAATACCCCTATTTTATTAGAGTAGAAAAATAATATGTTGCTTTGCCTTTCTGTGAAAATTTAGTTAATAGGGGTATTCTCTGAGTCTTGCAAAGCCCTTGCACGGTGCACGGAATGCACGGTTTGCAGAGCTGTCCCATACGAAAACCGGTTTTTACCGTGCAATCCGTGCAATATGTGCACCATGCAAGGGCTTTGCAAGGCTCAGAGAATACCCCTAATCTTTACAAAGATTGTGAAATTAGCTGAGGTCAGGTAATAGTCAAAAGGAAGAAGAACATGACGCACAAACACATGCCCGGCCAGGTAAAAAACAAAATACTCAAACGCTCCTTTGACTAAATACAAAAGCAGCAGAGAGTTAATGAAAGTAAAATTTCACAACAGCTAGTGACAACAATGCAATTTTGTCGATAGTTGTTGGCTGATATTTGATTTTTATTGCATAAACACCAAAAATCACTTTCATAAGAGAAACATAATAACTATGCTCGCATAAATTTGCTTTTATTTATTAATTTATTTTTCAATTTATTATAAACTTAGTTTTCACTAACACAAAGTGATTTCACTTGAATTNTATTACTCATATCAATTCAGTGGTTGATAGCAAGTGGTAAAAATAAATGACGAAGACGTTTAAAATCTTGCTTTATATAGTACATATACTTGCACATACAAACGCATGCATAGTACATTAAGTGTTGCCAGAAAAAATTAAATCTTCAAAAATGGCAAAAATAAATAAAAATTGTGAAACAAATATCTCTTTTGAAGGTTTTAATTAAAAAACCTCAATTTCGTTTATATTGCAAAAACATTTACTTAGTGCATTCATAAAGTATAAGTACCAGGTCGACTCAGCTTTGTCCGGAGTGCATATACTTTTTAAAGTTTTCAAGATTTGGATAGCTTAAAAAAAATATTTTGGAAAAAAAAAATAAAAATTTGGATTTCGATATCTATTATAAGTAAATTTCTTACTCTAAACGTTAGGTGGTAACACTATTCCGAAACATGCTGGAATGAATGGTACATATTTTGAGTTTATGTGTACTGTATATACATAAAAAAATGATGATTGAAATTAACAAAATAAAAATTTTTATTACATAGAAGCGTGGTAACCCTGATGGAAAATATTTTCTGACCAAAGTTCTCAACAATACCTTGCAATTGATATCCATATTGCGATATTTTATATAAATTGTGTAGAATCGAAAATAAGTGGCAACATTACACTATTATCCTAAGGGATAATATTTTGTATATAGGGAAAGCATTGTTTAAGAACCTTCTCTTGGTACCCATGAATAGTAATATTTTACCTCTTTTTCTCTAAACAAAAAATTAAATAAATACGCTATTCAAAATAGGTGGCAACCCTATCAAAAATATTTTTGGATTAAGGATCTTTAAAATGCCTTCCATTTGATACCCATAGTATGATGTTTTAATTTACTTGTAACTAATCCGAATAGGTGGCAACCTTATACGACTCTTCTCTATTCTATTCAATTTTCTAAAATAATATCCTTTCTGTTGAAAGGGTAACCGAAGAGACTGGCCTTTTTATAGCCCCCATGAAAATGAAAATTTTCAACTTTTTAGTCATATTTTTTAGAATTTTTTGGGTATGCAGGTTTATAGCCCAATCAATTCTATAGTAATAAAATGCAAGTTTTAAGTAGCTAGGATTTCCCGCTGATTTTTGGCAATTTTTTTCACGCAGTCTCTTTCATAAAATTAAAAATACTTATACTTATATGGAAAAATGCAAAACACATTAAAAAAAAAAAATTCTCAAAAATCAACGCGATTTTTGACTAACTTCGAACTTGCAGTTTTTTTTACTAGTATTTAATGGGCTGCAAAACTGCATACTCAAAAAAATTCTAAAAAACCTGATTAAAAAGTTGAAAATTTTCATGAAAATTTGCTGAATTTTCGCGAGCTTTGCACAAAATTTAGGAATTATATTTTTATGTTTTTTGTTGTAGAAGGAACTATATTTTTATACGAAATTAGCGGAAAAATATTAGAATGAAAATTGTTGCATATATTGTGAAAAATTTGCTGTGACAATACTTTGTTCCGGCAGTGTATGTATATATGTAGATGTGCTATTGTGTATGTAAAAATATATAGATATGACCCACCACACATACATATGTGCATTTATATGCATGTATATCGCATAAAACGATTTAAAAAAACAATTAGCTATATTTAAGTCAGAAAATTTTTATTTTTTTTTAATTGACCATTGACCCCGGAATTCACGATAGGGAATTTATTTTTGACGAATCGAAACAGTTTGGATCTCATCAGCAATACTTGGAGTTTAAAACACTATTTCATTTAGGTCTCTATCCATTTCCGGTCGCTAGATATTTGCTTTTATATATAAATGTTTTTTTTTGTTAAACTTTGACCTTGGAATTTAGGGTCGAGAAACTGTTTTTGAAGAATCTGAATAATTTTCCCGTATTCACCAGTATTTAGGCTTTAAAATGCCGTTTAGCTTGTGTCTCTATCTGGTTTGAATCGGGAGATATTTGATTTTTTCCCAAAACAGAACACAGTGCGTCGCTCCAGCCCACAGTAGTAGGGTCTAAGCCTCTTTGAACCAATCCTCTTGACATAGATCTATAGACAGTATTTTCGAAAGCCCCGTCGGTGTCCCAGAAGGCAAACAGAGCCATCTCTCCTTGGTTGCTAAGGCACTTTCGATCCTATTAACCATATACTATAAGGCCGAATCCGTGGATTTGCCTTAGATATATGTAATCAAATTGTGTGTGATAAATATAAGGGAGTGGACTTCTCCCTAATATCAAGGTCTAGCAGTCTCTCTGAAGTTTTCAGAGTGAAGGAGGCTATTTTAATAGGTCTGTATGATTTAGTTAAGTAATGAATATCACGCGCTCATAACAATTGCAAAAAGTTGCAAGGAGAAGAAGTAGACCTAGAGAATGATAAACATAAATATATGCGGGATATTCGTTTTGGATGGAAGATACTAATAAAATCGTGCGATTGTGTAGCTGCAAGCTTATTTCGGCTTGTATTGAATATCGTGTGGCGTATCAAAAAAGCGAACAAAACACATTGAATAAAAAGGTGAAAATTAGATTAAATCAAAAACGTCCTCGTATTCTTCGAAAAAAATTTCCTCAAAAGTGTTTCAAGTAATTTTGGATTAAACGCAAAGTGTTTCTCTGTATTTCAGCGGCGGTGCACAAGCTACGAAAACCAACAAATACAAATTTTTGAAAGTTAAAAAAATTACAACGTAATCTGCATAAAACTTGGAATAACAAGTTTAGCTGGAGCTCAGCAATTTTTATGCTAGGCGCATCCTTTTCCAGGAAAAATATTCAAAAAGAATGTTACATTTATACCTACGTTCATTTTTTTTCTTTAATTTGTAAATTGTAACTCTAAATTTTTTAATATGTGCACATTACGGCGGAGTAATTTGTTCGGAGCAAAATTTTCGTAGAAAATGTATAGCAAATCAAAATTCTACGATCCTAAGCCAAAATGGCGAACAAACTACATACCAAAAATTATGTTTGACCCTCCCAGTTTTCAAAAGTAAAAGCTGTATTTTGTATGAAGAAAACACGAAATTTTGTAAATAAATTATTAATTTCGTTCAGAAAAAATTATATTATACTGATTTTTATTTTAAAAATTGAGGGGATCAGTCGTAATTTTTGGTATATTTTGTTCGCGAGTTTTGCTTACAATCGAACGTAGAGTTCAAACACACAGGAAATGTTTAAGTGGTGCTAGAAGTCTTCATCTTGAAGAATTTTTAGATTCCATTTTAATATCTTCAATTTAAGATTTTCACATTTTTTGAAAATAAGTCTTCAGTCTTCATTTTAAAGATGAATCCGGACTTCTGGCAACACTGGATACATCTCGAAAGTGGACAAAGTATAATAAAAAAATCTTCAAGTAGCAGCACTTGGCGCGCACTCCAGTTTTGTGAGCGGGAGAGCGGTTACTTATTACTCTTTTAGTACATAATTGTGGACGCAGATAGCTTTGTTTAGCTTTTTAATTTTTTTCTTTATTCACTTGACTAAAATCATACATGCATATGTATGTACATATAGATATATGTAAGTGAGTGCATGTGAAACTTGCTACCGCCATTGATAGATAATACACTGTCGATACACGCCTGCCTGAAATATTAATTAATATGAAGATAAAAAATATCACCAAACAAACAGATGTTTTGCCAATGTAACATGTATGTGCATATGTACATATAAACAACCCGTTTCACTTGAATAGGTACAGCTAATTTCTTGATCTTTACTTTACTTGCATGTTTTAGCTCCGCTTTTACACCGAGTGCGTTCATACTAAATGTGTAGAAAGCTTTTAAAACCTACTTCCGCGATCGTCATTATGTATGATCGCTCAATAGGCAAGACCTTTCTTTTATGTCCTTAAAGGTTTTTAAATTTCTCGGCAAATTTTGTGTTACAAATTTTTTCTTTTTTTTGTTTGGCCAAATTTTGGCGGAGTCCAATAAAAACCCCAGATATGTATCCTCCCTGTCAACTGACGCCATTTAGAAATGTCAACTGAAGCCAAATCCTTCTCTGCCATCCGTCGGAAACCGGCCTCGTATCCTCGTCTGCCACCACCACAGGGTGTGGGTGCTGCCAACGTTCAAGGCTATAGAATTCGTGCCCATTCGTATGAAAATAGCAAGGCACTGACGTGAGCCAACTGTTTATTAGAGCCCAATAGATACGTACGAGTTTTGCTTCTCAATCGATGTCGTCGATATATATATGAAAGCAAGTGTAAACTCTTGTATTTCCGGTACGTTTGGATCTTATATGCATAAGTAGAACTTTAACTTACTACAATATCCAGCGCAGGGCCTTTGGGCAGCGAATTAAAATACAGCTGCTACGCTGGCTTGGTCATGCCGTTCGAATGCACTGAAACGCTCCAGCTTTAAAAGTATTCAACGCTGGTCGGGATGCTGGCAACAGAGGAATAGGAAGGCCTTCTCTGCGTTGGAGAGGCCAGGTGGAGGAGGACTTGGTTTCACTTGGCATTTCCAATTGGCGTTAGTTGGTACAGAAGAGAAACGATTGGCATTTTTTATTGACTTTGCCCGAAAGCACTTAGGCGGTTACCGCACCAATAAAGAAGAAGATGCACGATTACCTCAGTAGATACTTTGAGCCCTGCTCTCATCACAATACCTCGTTTAGCTCTAGAACCCCAGACGGATTAGAAGAGCGTTTGGATATAGAGAGTGTATGTGCTCATCCTGTGATCACATCGAATCTAGACTTTTCTCTAATCTTCTTGATTCTGCGTCACAATAAATGGTAAGTGCAGAAGTGTCTGATTAGCAGTGTTGCTAAAGCAATACACCACCTCCCGACAGATTTATAAGTTATGCAGAAATCCTCTTAGCCTGCAGTTATCCCTGGGAATGTCGGTGATAATCCGCAGTTTCTCCTCAAACAGGTTAACAAGAATTCTCTACCTCTTATGATTGTGCATTGCTAGTACTGATCTCTCTCTTGAACTCTTCCCCGCATCCCTTCGGGACCTATCACAAGGAATACAATACAATCAAGGACTAAAGCAGATTTAACATCAAAAGATAAAAAAGCCTTAAGTGCCGCCTGACTATCGCTTAAGATTTGGATTCTGTAATAACGGAAGTTATCACCTAAGTTTGTCTCTGCTTAAAAACTTACAGCGATGAACTCTGTTTGAAAAATGCTCGGGAACTTCCCCATATGCACGAATAGTGTCATACGGGGGCCACCTACCACTCCAGTGCATAGCACTTACATGAATATATACTACCTCCATAATTGAGTTATTCTTGCTGGTTTTTCTTGCAAAAGGAAGTTTTGGGGAAGGTCGATCACTGCCCCGCTAAATAGGCGTGGTGAAAGAACATGCCCTTGTGAGCATCCTTTTGTTGTTTGCGTGTTAGCTATTCATCTGCGGATATTTGGCTGCCCATTTCGTTTTCTTGGAGCGAGGAAAGCTCATTGTGTCTCCATAGTCAACGCGTGCATTGCAGAGTCCGTTGATTTTCCCTCCATATACGCGTACTGGTTTGGGTTGCAAGGGGAGCTGCCTCAGAGTGATTTTATTTAATTATTTATAATTGTCTCCATTTCTTTAAGCAAGAAAGAGTTTGGCCTAGCAGTTGTAGCTGGTTAATCTCCTATCCACAGGGCGAGAGTTAGTGAAGGTACTGATGGTCTCTCTACGAATGCCGTTTATCGATTGTCTGTACATCTTCGAGTTTTCCTTGAATATTTTCCTGGCTCTCGTCCTTCAGTTAGCAGTTTGATTTGTCTTCTGACCAATCTAGGGGAGAATATGTCTCAATAAGTGTCACTATGTAGGTGGTGTTCTGGCAACATCAGAAAACATCCTGTAGCTGTCCGGAGTGCTGTCTTATGAGTAGCCTATAGTTTCGCCCACGACGTTTTATTTGTCTCCGGTGCCCATTTTTGCGCAGCATAGTTTAAAACCAGCCGGTCAATTGCATTGCACTTAACTATGTTGTTAGGTTATTGTGCGTACGTCGACAGTCAATTTTGTTTCTCGCCATTTAATCTGAAAATAGCCTTGTAGTTGGATGAATCCTGTATACTGAAGCTTAATGCGAAGTCGATCGGCATTTTTTCCTTTTACATTTTTTCGTCTTATTATAAAAGCTGAGTTTTCCTACGGTGGGAAGAAAGAGCCCCTTTCGCGCTTAGTGTGGAATTGGACTTGGAACAGGACTCTGTACGCCCTAGAACTAAAATCGGCCAGCACTTTCCTTTGAATGCTTCGGGCATTCCCTATAAATCAAAACGAGTCTGACGCGAGGCCTTGTTTTCGTTTTCATTGAAAGTTTTTTTTAACTTGACCGTTTGCCAAACCCAATGCACAAACATATCCTTGATTGATTTTTAATGTTAAATCGCTTCAGTATTTAGACGCTGGCATCTGATTGTGGTTAGGCGCACTTCGAGTTGTATAGACGCTGCGGACATCAATGGATCTTTAAGCCGAATAAGTCGGAGTGACCCCATCAGAGCTCCTGCTCTTTTTCTCGTAGGCCAAACAAATTCCTTACCGCACCTCGCGCATGGGCTACTCTCGTTACCCATGGTGCGCGAACGTGAACGATAAAGTAGGAATCGAGTAATTAGAATCGAATAATTGGTACTGCTTATCCAGAAGCCCTAAAGAGCTAAGTTTTTATAGGACCATCTCAAATATAGCACCGGTTAATAATTTGCTTGAATAGGAAAAACCAAGTTTTGCTTTGAATGATATACATATTTATGTATATATAAATTAATGCTAATATTATTTAAAATAACCTAGTTTAGGCGATAGTTCATAGTATGCTTTACTTCTGTTTCTTACATTTCATGAAAACCAAATAAGTTAAATCAACCCGAAAATTTTTTGTTAACCCAAATAAAACTAAATACTAAAACATGAAAAGTTTGTATTCAAAAGCACATTTATTTTTGATTACCAAGTGTATCTACCTAGTGCTCTGTAGCGCTAATTAGCGCTCGCGTCCTTCTCAAATTCTTCCTCTGCATCAGATACGGAACCATAGAGTATTCGCTTGTCATATAAAGCATCCCATGCGGCCAGCTTAGGGGCATCTGGTATTTGCATTACTTGCACCTCATGGCTAATATTTAGCCCATAATCGGCACTTTTCTTTTCTATTGGTAGCCAAATATGAGGTTCGATATCCGCACAATTCGGATCACCCAATTTCGCAAAAGTTGTCCATATACCAACCATGCGTTGAATGGTTACATGCTCGTGTGAATCCTCGGCCAATTTGCTAGATTCTTGTAAATAGAATAAGTATGAGATCTCATCGGCATGTGCAACACCGTTTACACAGTCCTCGCCGCAGAAGCGTAAGCGATGATGATTAAAGGTGGGCGAGTCAAAGTCAAATCGGTAGAGAAATGTGTTGGCCGTGGCATATTTCATGCGCGCAAGTGCTGTGCGGTGGACGGCATGCCAGAAAAGCTTGTGCGAGAAGAGCTGATTTGCCAAAACAAACAAAAAAAAAACACAAAGATTTGATATGCGTGTTGAAAGCATTATAATTTTCAATTATACTCACATGCAACAAATCGAATATGGGATCCTGCGTTGGCTGCTTTGTCACCACTTCGTCCTTCTGCTTACCGAAATACAGATTAAGTATGCGTTCACCCATAACCCGATTTTCGTTATCTTTATGACTATATTTCACTTCGGTAGGCAGTAATAATTCAGGCTGCTGCCTAACTAAGTCAAATATTTGCGGGTGTGTCTTGAGACGAGGATACATAACTAAGCCCTCAAATGAATTGCCACCTATGAGCATAGGTATGCCATTGCCCCATGCTGACTTTAACATATTCAATGGATCGGTGGGTATAATACAATTATCTGATTCATATGGCTCTACAGTTGGTGCGAAAGTTAGCCAATGGAATTCACGTTTTTCTGCATCGTTAAGCAGCGAATGGTCCACTAATTTCGACGCATCCAAATTTTCCAAGTAGGCAAGCACTTCCGTGTCATTATTTCTTCCTTTGTAACCATGGTGTACAGCTAAACGGTAAGCCAAATCTCTTTGGGTCATATTAGCCCAAGAGCAAAGTGCGGTACCTGACATCAAAATTGCCTGTTGGAAGAGTCCACGAGCCTGATCGGTCAGGGATAAAATATGTGCGCACGCAGCGCCAGCGCTTTCACCGAAAACTGTGATATTATTGGAGTTTCCATTGAAGTAGTAAATATTGTTTTTGATCCACTTTAGAGCAAGCAGTTGGTCCTTGAGTGCGGCATTACCAGGTACGTCGAGGCGAGGATCGCTGAGGCTAAGGAAACCTAAAAAGAGAAAAAGAACTTAAGGTTTCAGAAAGAAAAGCCATTTTTAGTGAGAGAGAAGGAAAAATAGACGAAACAAGTAATAATAAATGGCACCCAGACTACTATTTTTATCTCAACAGGTCGATAGCCGACAATCTAATCTATCCTGAATGCAGTGCGAAAGACTACCTAACTCGATGACCTCTCCTAACTTTATACTAACTCAGCACTCTCAAACAAACTATCCTATATTGATGAACTGTTACCCCAAATAAAACATACTCTGGGCACACCAGATAATTAGGTGGAACTACAGGAATTAGCAGATCAGTGTACGCGCGTTTTCTGAATGCATTTAAACCAGCTTGCCCAAGCATGAGTTACATGAAAAGTTAGGAAGAAATTTCATTTTTTTAATAAAAAAAATTGATGGACCCTCTCTGAAAGTTATGTGGAAAGTCCTACAATTTAGCCACGGCTTCCTTACAAACCGAACACGAGGAATTATAAAAGAGTCCTCAAGAAAGCGAACCTAAATGAGACTTCTGCAGCGACATGGAAGTAGATTTTGGAAAATACTCTCCGGCGATTCCCGAACATCCCCAGCATAGCTGCAGAGATCCAATGGTCTATGGACAAAGACGTAAAAATAACCCTTGAATCTGCTCAGAAGATTAGTTTTCCTGCCGCTACGCTAATAAAGCTGAGGCTCTACAAAATGCGTATAGCAGGCTCTATAAAAAAGATGGAAGCAGTACTTTGTAAACTCATTGCTGAGGTCCCTCTTAATATCATTGTTATTGTATGCCCCTTTTTTAGCTTGAAAATCCACTTTTTCGTTGCCATCAAAGGCAAGAGACATGGTGATTTTTATTCTGGCATATTGCCTCTTTATTAAGACGTAGGCGGTATCCAGTACGAGAGCTTACCACTACACCACAGAGGTCGCCTTATACTTTTATTTTAATTGCAGAAAGTCTACAACAAAGATTTCATAGTACTACAATTTAATTCGTCAAAATTGGTCGACAAACGAAAACAGGCGGCGAACAAAATGTGAGTCCCCATTAAATCAGAATCTGATAGCAGATAACTTCGTCACTATATATAAGCTCCTAGATTAAAAGCTACATAATTATACCTATCTAATAGATACAATTTAATGAGTCAGTATTTTTTTTTTTAAGTGATTAGATATTAGCTTGGCTAAAAAAAAAAATCGAAATTTATGTCTTATGTTAACTCGGTCGATTATTTGGGTGGTAACGTTACATTCTCACGTATTTGTTTACAGTACCCAATAAACATTGGGCTTGGTTAACAATTCTGAAATGATTAGAAAAGCAAAATTTTTTCGAGTCTTACTTTCGATAACTAATGTAGAATAGATTCGTATTCGAATCGAAAACTAGGCCATTCTCCAGCAAAACCGAATATCCGTTATCCTATGTATTTTTCCTTTGTTATGAATGTTGATTAGAGAGAGTGATTGTCTTATATTTCCCTTCAAGAATGAGCTGGATTTTACTTCCTTTCTTGTTACTATGTATGGTTTTAATTTTTTTCCGAACTAATCTTGAGCGTATTTCCAATATTCTATGAAGGTTGAAAAATTAAGGTTGGTTATGAGTTCGTTCTCAGTTCGATATGCATATTATATATCGAAGGTCACTTTCGAATGTTCGCTTTATGTTTATAAGGTACACTATTTGGAAGTTAAATCATGCGTGGCGTCAGAACATTTAAAATTTCTGCGAATTGGGTGAAGGAGTATTGCTAGTTTTTCAGCATGCCATCTGCAATGAGTGCTGGAGGATATCTGCATACCAAGTTATTTTAAATTTTAGGTTTTCGCTAAATTTTTTTCTCATAAAATTAGGGCCCTGGTAACTTACCAAAACCACTGGCCACGTCACACTCATGGTGCGCTTGGAGAAGGTTTAACTCAAAGGCCTTTCATAAACAAATGATTGAGCTAAAATTGAGAATCTTCTTTGGAAGGACTAAAAATATTACTCGGTTATGCTTAAAATTTTTAACTGGGTTAAAAATCT
>NW_016165784.1:25364-26367 GCF_001687245.7 Rhagoletis zephyria | reverse complement strand
CTGCAGAATCAGGAAATACCATGCGATTTATTAAAATCAACATTGTCCCCGCCTAATGTACATACGTTCATATACATATGTATATTTTACATATGCGATTTAATCGACAATAAAGTCAAAAATTTTAGTGACGAATTCATTTTAAACAAAGAATCCAAGCCGTGGCTGCTTAAACAAGATGAGTACACAAAGTATGTACAATTTTTTGTTTGGAAGAAACTGCCAAAAATCAACGCGATTTTTTACCAACTTCAGACTGGCACTTAGTTATACAACAGTGTCAACTTGTAGCCAAATTTATTGAATTTTCCTGAGTTTTGAACGAAGTTTAGATAAATTTTTATGTTTTTGTTGTAGTATGAACTATGCTTTTATAAAAAATTCGAAGAAACATTTAAGTAAAAAAGTTGCATATGTACATTGTGAAAAATTCCCCGTGCCAAATACATACATATGTATATAGAAATTTATAATTTATAATTTGGTGTGATTTTTATTTCAACTTTAATTTATGTTTTAAATTATTTAAAAGTATTAGCATTGAAATTTTGTAATATGGAAATTTTTATCTATATATTTTTTTTGTTTTTTTATGTTTTCTTATTTTAAATAGAAAATATTCAAAATACAGCATTGAAGTTGATGTCCCGGTTTCAATAATGCAAAAGTTGGCAACCGTGAGCCAAGCGAAGAACAATAATATTGCGAAGTGCCTACAAGTGTTAGTAGGTGGGGTTAATGGTGCATTGACATGGTATGAAGCCATATGAACTGTTGATACGCTAAAATAGAGGGACTACATGTTCTAATGAGGAATTCAATGATATCGAGTGGGATGCATATAATACATTTTTTCATATGAAAAGTTATGGGGAGATACTGTAAACATACTGTTGTGATACTGTTAAGCATATGAAATTANGTTTTGATGCCTTTTTAATATAAAAAGCGGCAACTCCGCCATTCACATACATGTCAAAAGTATGAATTTTAAAAATTAAAA
>NW_016165784.1:17437-25160 GCF_001687245.7 Rhagoletis zephyria | reverse complement strand
TACCGCACTTATTTCGGTACAATATGATCGTAATGTATTTTCAATTCGAAATCAAAGAAAAACATCCCACGAAAATGTTTGCGATTTTAGAACAATTAGTGTATATTTGCAAACTACTGCAAAGAATGGAGTGTCATATCTTAAAGGCTCAGAGAAATAACGAACAAACATTTTATGGTCTTATATTTCCTTCACACCGCATTGCTATTTTTTCTAACTTCTCCTTTTGTTTAGCGCTGTAACCGCTTAAGTTATATCTTTTAATTTATACATGTGAATTATTTTCAATGAGCATTTTTTCAATTGCTCCTGNGCCAAGCGAAGAACAATAATATTGCGAAGTGCCTACAAGTGTTAGTAGGTGGGGTTAATGGTGCATTGACATGGTATGAAGCCATATGAACTGTTGATACGCTAAAATAGAGGGACTACATGTTCTAATGAGGAATTCAATGATATCGAGTGGGATGCATATAATAAATTTTTTCATATGAAAAGTTATGGGGAGATACTGTAAACATACTGTTGTGATACTGTTAAGCATATGAAATTATAGCAAGTTGAATTTTCATACATCTTCCCATAAAAAGTTTAACAGATGCAGAGATACCAAGGGGGGTTTTTCCCATTTTGATGCCTTTTTAATATAAAAACCCACCGAAAAGGAGGAAAGCGGCAACTCCGCCATTCACATACATGTCAAAAGTATGAATTTTAAAAATTAAAAACATAAACAAACAAATTCAAAACAAAGAAATTCTTTGTACTAGAACTTTTTGAATAGAAGCAACTCACGTATAGTGGACAATCAAAATACAAAGCACTATGATAACAAACTTAAAAACAAGACATTACAGAATATTTTAATGAGCTTTATATCACATTTAAGTAAAAATAAGCCTATATTTTCGAAGCTGGCAAAGAAAATAAAATGTGTATTTTTTGCTTTTTACACAAAGACTTGCCAAATATACATATAAGTCAAAATTATAGAAGGCATGTATACTTCTCCCTTTCATTTTTTCATACAGTTTATGCTTCTTTCTGGCTTTTACAAAATGCAGGGTTACCGCACTTATTTCGGTACAATATGATCGTAATGTATTTTCAATTCGAAATCAAAGAAAAACATCCCACGAAAATGTTTGCGATTTTAGAACAATTAGTGTATATTTGCAAACTACTGCAAAGAATGGAGTGTCATATCTTAAAGGCTCAGAGAAATAACGAACAAACATTTTATGGTCTTATATTTCCTTCACACCGCATTGCTATTTTTTCTAACTTCTCCTTTTGTTTAGCGCTGTAACCGCTTAAGTTATATCTTTTAATTTATACATGTGAATTATTTTCAATGAGCATTTTTTCAATTGCTCCTGAATTTTGGGTACATTTTCTTATAGTACCTCTCATTTTTTTTGTATTACATATATATACTCCGATGTTCGGGATAGTATTTTGAATATACCAGCAATATATGTAAAAGTAGTGGTGGCTGTTGTAGAGCATCACGCAGCGCCTGAGCTCAAGCCCAGTTTTCCACCAACATCAAAATATAAAAAACAAAAAATTTTTTTTCTAAAAGCGGTTGCCCCTCTGTTGGTAATAGTAAACCTCCGAGTATATTCTGTCATGGAAACGACTTCTCATAAAAATACAATTTCCGTTCGGAGTCGGCGTAAAATTGTCCTTTACTTTGTGTGACAAAATCACGCACGCAGAGCTAGGCCAAACACTAACATATTGTGTAAGCGCCAATATGTATATCGTCGTTTAAAGTACAAAAGCGCGTATCGTGGTTCTGCAAAACTTCGTAACTGACATTTGTGCCAAAAAAGATATTTGGTCACCGCAAGCTCCTGGCATCAAACCCTTAGCTATTTATAATAAAATATCGATACTTAGACATAAGGAGAAGAGATAATTAAGTTTAAAAGAGAGAACCGTTTTTAATTAGGACATGTTTTACTCTCTCCTATAAAATTTAGGCAACCTCACATACGAGGTTTTGAATTTTTTTGATGCGTGGTTTTGTACTTTAAACGACGATATGTAGAAGTATTACATACATATTTTGGTGCCTTTTCAAGTATAAAATCCATTGAGAAACGGAAGATAACGGCATCCATATGATTTCAACTTATGCCAAATGTTTCGTAAACAAGCAATTCTGAACAAAAAACTGTTTTTCCACAAAGATGTTTTAATGGAAGCATTACAAATATGGAAAAATTGCAATCCACAAGGCTTTATTGGCAGTAGGTCCTTTTTAAAGCACATTTAACAAAAAAATAAGCTATTAGTTTCGAAGTTAGCACAAAATGAAATTTTTTTGTTTGTTTAAAAAAAAAGACTTGCCAAGTATATGAGTCAAAATTATAAGCAAAATTGTTAAATATATATCGCTTTCATTCATTTCTTCATAGAGTTGGTGCTTCTTTTATAGGAAAAATCCATACGGCTTATGAACAGATTCATACCATGTAAATGCACCATAATTCTACCGCAATTGCTGTTGCTTGTTCGTCAAATACACGAGCGGGTAATGTAAACAATTGGTCCATTCCTTATATTTTCTGACTAAAATCTGAAAAGATTCAAAATGCAAGAGCGTAAGGAAAATTCGCTCACTAAAAAAGAATAACAGGAAAAAGTAAAGGATAGCAAAAACCCAATTTTTAGGGCCGGATTCACAGTGCTTAGTTAAACGAATGTTAACTTAACTACTAACAAGAGTTTAACTTTCAATGTACATCCAGAGACACATAGTTAACTATATCATATCATATCGCCTGAAAATATACAAATTTTAAAAATCAATACTTCTATTTAAATTTGAAATTCGTTCCACAAAAACAAAATGTGTTTCACAAGAGTTTAACTATGGGGGCATGCTGGTTTAAACTTTTGTTGACTGGGCGTTGTGAATATGAAAATCAATAGTTGAACTCATGATACAAAAAACAAGGTAGTTCCATTGTCAATTTTTCGTCGCCATATTAACAACCTGACAATTAAGCAGATTGTGACATTTCGTGCTACCATACCCAATATCTAAAATCCTTCAAATTTTCTTATTAATGTTTTGTCGATTTAAAAATATTTTGTTATTAAGCATAGCATAATAAGAAATAAACAAGAAATAAGTGTTAAATTCCACAACATTTCGTTGATACATTTTTGCAACATGAAGCTAGCAACACAATTTTCATGACATTTTTAAATACACATGTACATTTTAAATTGTGTGAAAGCTGACAGTTTATAGAATTCAGTAGCGACGAAAACAAAGGGGGGTTAAGTGGTTAAACCTTACCCAAGCCGATCATAAAACTTGCGACGCAATTTCGTCTTATGCCTGTGGGTCTTGGCAAGAATGTAATCCCTGAAGGTTTAGCTAAAATGGTTTTCGGGATACACCCTGTGATCATGTTACTTTCCAGAAGGTGTGGCTCCCGTTTTTCTGTACATATTTTCGTTGGAAAAATACCTTATCTCAGTATTCTAGGTAAATGCTTCCAGAGGTCACCAGAATTTTAGTTTATTTGGCCTATACCGCTAGCTCTTGTCAACTGCTACGAGATTGTTTTCATAACCCCCATTTTTCATAGGTTTGGGATTGTATTAATATTAAAATAATGATTTGGCAAGTTGTTATCGAATTTAATGTAAAATTTAAACGTTTTCAAGATAAGATATTGATTATTTTTAAAAGGTATATATTAATACAACTATTTTCTTTATAATCCCAAATTTAGGATATAAAATGTCCCACCTCACAAACCTCACAATTGGGTAATGCCGCTTCGAATTTTTCACAATTGAGCAATTGTCAAAAATCTGCTTTTTAATCAAAAAGTTGTTTATTGAAACTACCTTCTTTTTTGTATCATGGTTGAACTCATGATAAAAACATAGTAAGGTAAAACCATTTGCCAACATTTTAAAATCATATAAAATTGAGAGTAAAAAAAAGGAATTGTTCAAAGTTGTTGTTTGAGATTGAAAATAAGAAAATGCTGTGTGAGTTTGTGTGTAAAATTTTCAAATTAAATTGCTTGCAAACGCCAAGAATTTGAGAAATTCCTCTCAGCGGTTCTACCTTCCTATTTTTTTATCATGGTTAAACTCTTATCAATGGTTAACTAGGCACTGTGAATTTGGCCCTTAGTCCAAAGAATGGCAACAACAAAACTAATGTCAAGTAAGAATAGTAATGTATGTACCATGATACAAAAAAGAAGGCATTTTCAATAAACAACTTTTGACGGATAATAAAATTTTCTGAAGTTGCATAAATTGTGAGTATTATCAACGGCCTTGCCACTTTGATAATATTAAAACAATAAATCGGAGTATTTTCCCTCCCATATTTGTACCAATGTAATAACATTTCAAATCAAAACCCATTATCAGTGCTTGGTACTTTTAAAGGAGACTTTATCGTAATTGTTCTTTTCATTTTGTAATTAAAACCACGCGCGCACTATTCTGTTATTTTTTGGTTTTCTTAATTTGAATGCAATCTTGCGATTTAAGAATCGAATTCTAAAGAATGTTCTTCACAAATAAAACCTTTTTATATTTTGGTTCAAATTAATTTTAAATTTCTCATCAGATTTTGCAAAAAATTAGACTTTGTGATTAGCATATCATCATTAAATTTCACAAATTTTTAATTTATGCGAAACACCTGAAATCGGCTTGAACAGACCGCCCTCCGATAAACAACTAACACGATCGTCGTTGAGGTTGCATAAATTATTTTGTAGAGAGTAAAAACACTCATATTTCAAAATGGTTCTCTTTTTTACGAAGAAATCGCATTTCAGGTGAATGGATAAAGCTTGAGCCAAGAGCTTGTGTGAGCAAATCCAATTTTTGGCAAAAAATGTCAGTTACGCGGTTTTGCAGAACGACGATACGCGGTTTTTGATGTGTATACATCTTGTGTTTCGGTACGGGTAAAATTTGCGAAGCTGTAACGCATATCCCAGCACAAAATTTCGAAGGGCTTAGCATGTGTATTTCAGTATATAATTTTTATTTTCATTAGAAGCACCCTGTGTTTGTTTGCCAAATGGTTGCATACATTTAAGCATATGCATAGTAAAAGGAAATGCGCTCCAATTGATTATTAATTCCGATTATTTAAACTCGCACATGCATTTTGTTATTCGTAGATGGTTTAGTTGTCTATTTAGATAAAAAAGCAAGACGAAAATTTAAAAAAATACTGAAATCATTTAAAAAAGCATCGGGTAAAATCCTGCAACATGAACTGCATTTACATGAACCAAAGATTATATCCCGAAAAAAAACTAAATTTAGGAATATATACAAATAGAAATGCTCAAACTATAAGCTCAAAAACAATAACTGATGCGGTGTTTCCAAGATATTTCAACGCCAACAAATGTTAAAGTAAACAAAAATTGACCCTAGTAAGGAAATAGGTTTGTAAAGGTATTTTTAATAAAATATTCAGTTAAAATATATTTAAATGGCATAATATGTAGTTGCAGAAAAAAGTGACCACGGTTGCACAGAGAAGAAGTTTAACTTTTCCTCGAGTTGTGTGAATAACAAGCACAACCAATTTGACAAGCACAACGAGCTTTGATTAGATTATATTTATATGTAAACGTACTTTTATGCTTTGCCGTTCGCATATGTTTACACATCAAATTTCATGAGTACCTAGTACTCACGCTTTTTTTTATCTTAAGCGACGATATGTAAGTATATACTAGGGATGGGTAAATTCGATATTCGAAGCTTCGATATTCGAATTTTAGCTCCAAAATGGCAAATTTGGGAAATGTTTAGTTATTGGCCCATCGTTTTTGGGGTAGGTGGCGGAGGGGGACCCCCCTCATTCGAAAGGGGACAGTCGCCACTTTACGAAAAGCCCAGAACTTCTTTTTGCGTAGGCGGCCTTCGGCCGCACTTAGGGATTATAACCCTCACTACGTAGAATTCCATTCTGTGTTGCCAAAGAAAGGGGGCTGAACACCTTTTGCAGAGAACACCTTTCTGCGTAGGGGGCCTTCGGCCGCACTTAGGGATTATAACCCTCACTACGCAGAATTCTCTTCTGTGTTGCCAAAGAAAGGGGGCTGAACACCTTTTGCAGAGAACACCTTTCTGCGTAGGCGGTCTTCGGCCGCACTTTGGGATTATAACCCTCACATCGTAGAATTCTCTTCTGTGTTGCCAAAGAAAGGGGGCTGACTGGGTTATATCATATTTTCTTTTGTCTCTCATCCTTGTATATTTAGCAGTTTGACAGCTAAACGCCGCCATTTAATCTGCATATGCAACCAATGGCAGACGCGTGGTTTTGAAGGTGTTTTTATTTAATAAATTGTGATTGATAGGTTAAAATTAAAGTAATAAAGAAAGTTGTAACAAGTCGAATAAAGTTTAAAGTGAAGGGGAATATAAAAATGCATTGGTGAAGTGGCTGCTTTAAGCAAAATAGGAGTGATAAATGTACGCTAATTTCCGAATTTTACAAAAAAGGGCATATTTCAAACCCAATTTGTAAATAAATTAGTGACCAAAAATTACATAGTGGATGTTAAAATAATGGGTAGACCCTTGGCTACAAGTGTGTGCAATTTTTTTTGGATCGGGTCACCCCTTTGGACGCAATACCCCGAAATAGGTGGGCCACTTACTAAACAGTACCCGCGAATTTTTGAAATCGAACTTTGTGTTGCTAAAATTCGGATAAAATCGAACTTTTCCAGAAAAAGTCGAATTTCATCTTTATTTCAAAAAAATCAACCCTTCACCTTTCTTCTTTCTGACTACATTTGCCATCACTGTGTGCGGCACTTCATTTGTCTTAGAGATTCAAGCGCAAAATTACATGTTTTTCGATCTGTTATTCCAAACTCAATTTTAAAATTTTTTTTATAAAAAACGAGTTTATTCGTTGATTTTTTATTTATAATTTTTAGAGGGTTTTACGTTGATAGCATGAAGCGTTTGCCTGAGAAGACCCCTAGTAAAACTTTCCGGAGAATGCTTTTTTAAAATATATCAATCCAGTAACGATCTGCCAAATTTGCTTTTTGCGAGATTTCTTGAAGTAAGTGTCAAAAATTACCGTTTTAGGCGGTAGCTAATGGGTTCAAATGTTCTACGAAAACATTTCCCTAGAAATTTTTATATATAAGTCTCAACCTTCAATTTCGCTCAGACATTTATTTTAACTATTTTTTCGACTTTTTTGAAAACTACTTAGGCCGAGATATGAAAACTTTAGTAGGCCATAAAATAAAAATACGAGCTAACTTTTGCAAATCCATCGAGCCTTTTACCACTTAATGGGTATACATTCAGAAAATGTTAACAAAGTCCGGGCTGGGTTCGGCTGTCGCACAGTGTAATTTGAGTTTAACTTTTTAAACATATGGCCACTCTCTTCAAGCACCTCAAAAATATTTAAATTGTTGCATAGCATTTTAAGTACAACACTGGATCTGTACCAGGGTAGCCAACTCATTTTTGAGAATTCCCCGATTTCGACAAAGAAATTCCCCTATTTCGCCCGAAATTTCGTAAAATTCCCCACCCATAGATATCTCCTGGTATATCTGGTATTTCTGTTTATTTTATTTTTAAATATGTATAAACAAAACCAAGCTTTTATTCAGTTTGTTAACAATTAAAGAATGAAAAATGTACATATAATCACCCTCATTGCAAGAGT
>NW_016165784.1:16207-17412 GCF_001687245.7 Rhagoletis zephyria | reverse complement strand
GTTACATGTGTATATTTTGGTAACCGCTGCACCAATTTCTTCCAAACTTGGCACAGTTGTTGACCCTGGTACAGCATACCAAATGGCCGAAAATTTTTAAAATCGGGCAATAACCACACCCACATCCCATATAACGGTAATTTAGATAAATACAAAATCTTCGATAAATCAGTAAATATTAAAGCTAATTTATTCAAAATTGATGCCTGCAACAATTCTTTGCCAAGAAATACGTTTATGGTAAAATTTTGGAAAATGGGCGTGGCACCGCCCACTTATGATCACATATATATGGCCATTTAGTATGCTGTATCAAGGCCAACAACTGTGCCAAGTTTGGAAGAAATTGGTGCAGCGGTTACCAAAATATACACATGTAACCATAAGTTTGCGTGGCTACGCCCATTTTCCAAAAAATATATAATATTCTTATTTTTCGTCTGGAAGTTATTGCAAATATCAATTTTGAGTGAATTATCTTCAGTAGTTACTAAAATATCGCCGTTTTCGTATTTCTAGAAATTACCGTTATATGGGAAGTGGGCGTGGTTCGAAATTTAAGGACGCTAATTTACTCAAAATTGATACACCCCGGCTTACCATGTAGCGGTAGCTTTTGGAAAGGTGAAAAGCATATATTTAATACTTGCGCCGGGTATTTAATGTTCGGCTCCGCCCGAACTTAGACTTTCTTACTCGTCATTTTTAATTCTTTTAGTACATGAAATTATCGGTATGATTGGTAAAATATGATACTTGTATGTACTTGTGACTCAAGGGCGTTAAAATATCTTGAAAACACTGCATCAATTACTTTTCTTGAGCTTATAGTTTGAGCATTTCTATTTGTTTATATTCCTAAAGTTATTTTTCTTTTCGGAATGTAATCTGTGGTTCATGTAAATGAGAGCGATTTTTGGAGAGTTGTGTAGGGATTGAAGTTGCAAGATTTTACCCGATGCTTTTTTTGTTCCGTATGTGTTGCTTAGTGGTGGCAAACTATCGATGGCACTATCGATACTATCGATAGTTTTGGTTTTTTTTTCACTATCGATAGTATTGAAAAACCATCGAGTATTTTCACTATCGAACATTTTCCAAATTTGAGACACAAAAATTGTGAATGTGCCTTTTATAAAGCGGCAATACTTTTATATAAAAGAATATATGGCAACTATGTTGGCCTAACGTTTCTTTCATAACGA
>NW_016165784.1:1238-2563 GCF_001687245.7 Rhagoletis zephyria | reverse complement strand
CGATATTTTAGTAACTACTGAAGATAATTCACTCAAAATTGATATTTGCAATAACTTCCAGACGAAAAATAAGAATATTATATATTTTTTGGAAAATGGGCGTAGCCACGCAAACTTATAGTTACATGTGTATATTTTGGTAACCGCTGCACCAATTTCTTCCAAACTTGGCACAGTTGTTGACCCTGGTACAGCATACCAAATGGCCGAAAATTTTTAAAATCGGGCAATAACCACACCCACATCCCATATAACGGTAATTTAGATAAATACAAAATCTTCGATAAATCAGTAAATATTAAAGCTAATTTATTCAAAATTGATGCCTGCAACAATTCTTTGCCAAGAAATACGTTTATGGTAAAATTTTGGAAAATGGGCGTGGCACCGCCCACTTATGATCACATATATATGGCCATTTAGTATGCTGTATCAAGGCCAACAACTGTGCCAAGTTTGGAAGAAATTGGTGCAGCGGTTACCAAAATATACACATGTAACCATAAGTTTGCGTGGCTACGCCCATTTTCCAAAAAATATATAATATTCTTATTTTTCGTCTGGAAGTTATTGCAAATATCAATTTTGAGTGAATTATCTTCAGTAGTTACTAAAATATCGCCGTTTTCGTATTTCTAGAAATTACCGTTATATGGGAAGTGGGCGTGGTTCGAAATTTAAGGACGCTAATTTACTCAAAATTGATACACCCCGGCTTACCATGTAGCGGTAGCTTTTGGAAAGGTGAAAAGCATATATTTAATACTTGCGCCGGGTATTTAATGTTCGGCTCCGCCCGAACTTAGACTTTCTTACTCGTCATTTTTAATTCTTTTAGTACATGAAATTATCGGTATGATTGGTAAAATATGATACTTGTATGTACTTGTGACTCAAGGGCGTTAAAATATCTTGAAAACACTGCATCAATTACTTTTCTTGAGCTTATAGTTTGAGCATTTCTATTTGTTTATATTCCTAAAGTTATTTTTCTTTTCGGAATGTAATCTGTGGTTCATGTAAATGAGAGCGATTTTTGGAGAGTTGTGTAGGGATTGAAGTTGCAAGATTTTACCCGATGCTTTTTTTGTTCCGTATGTGTTGCTTAGTGGTGGCAAACTATCGATGGCACTATCGATACTATCGATAGTTTTGGTTTTTTTTTCACTATCGATAGTATTGAAAAACCATCGAGTATTTTCACTATCGAACATTTTCCAAATTTGAGACACAAAAATTGTGAATGTGCCTTTTATAAAGCGGCAATACTTTTATATAAAAGAATATATGGCAACTATGTTGGCCTAACGTTTCTTTCATAACGA
>NW_016165784.1:0-1105 GCF_001687245.7 Rhagoletis zephyria | reverse complement strand
AGTGTTGCTGTTACTCACTTTTTACTCTCACTTCAGAGAGTGATTTTGCTGTTTGACTTTTTTCAGGATTTAACAGGAAATGTATTGGATCAGAGCTATTATATCATCCATACATATCACATTAGGTCAAATGATTACTTTTTCTGTGCGAAATTAATAGCAGCTAAAATATAGCATTATTTTAATGTAAAAGGATGGAAACCGTTAAAAAAAAGTGTAAAGTCAGTAAATATAATGTAAAAAACGTGACTTGGCTTTCGTAAAACAGACTTTTTTATGTTCAAATGATGAGTATATGTGTTTAGGTAGTTCTCGAAAACATTGTCCAAATAGCCTAGTTTTGAAACAAGCTGTTTTCTTACCATACTCAACCCGGAGGGCGTTGAGCTACATAAATAAAATAAGTATGGTCATATGTACATAAATGGTTTCATCTAGGATTTAAAAAAAAATATTATCGAAGTCCCTTAATTAAAAAAAAAATAAATAAATATTTGCTACATGTCTCGCAGATATGCCTTGAGGAGGGATTCCTTAAGCAGTTAGTCTTTATAAAACACTTAATTTTCACTTAAGATTTTTCCAAAATTGTCCACCAATATTATTTATATTCTGACTGCAAATGCTGCATTGTAACACATTTACTAAAAACCGCTGGTAATTTGCTGAAAAGAATACGAATGTTTTTGAAAATAATTTACGAAAAGAATGTTCAAAGCTCTATTCACCTTGAGCAAAAAATTCGAAATTGCAATCCATAGATTCTCTCAATGATTTGCCTTTTTACGAAGGCTGCTCATCAACAGTGTTGCCAGAACTGTTTGGGCCGACCGGCTAGATTGGCAAAAAAAAAGCGGCTAAAAACGGCTAAAATGTTTTAGTGAAATTTCACATAGACTCTGGCAAAAATCGGCTAAAATTTTTTAGTGAAAATTCACATGCTTTATTTAAATAAATCGCAAGAAACGAAAGACTAGTTAACACCATTAATTTATATCGAGTGTATATTCCTCATCATCAANCATGATTTGCCTTTTTACGAAGGCTGCTCATCAACAGTGTTGCCAGAACTGTTTGGGCCGACCGGCTAGATTGGCAAAAAAAA
>NW_016165783.1:0-26369 GCF_001687245.7 Rhagoletis zephyria | reverse complement strand
TCTTTATAAGTTAATCCATTTACTTACATATAATTGTGCGCATTTAGATAGATTATTTATTTCTGAAACATTAGTTGCATTTCCCACAATTTACTACTGTACAAAAAAAAACATATACTTCAAGCTTATAACAAAAATGAATAACAAAGTTAGCAGTTGCTTGAATTTTTTGTTTCGAGCTTAAAAATTTATAAGATCGAATTGGGCGAGACCTAATGAAAAAAGTTTTGGGATACAACTACGATACCGAGAACATCGAACATATTTTCCGTTTAAAGTAGAATTAAGAATATATAGATTTCTTTTCTATAACGCATGCGACAATTTCACCAATTTAGCATTGATGCTATTATAAAGTAGCTAGTTTTATTTTGAAGACCCTGTTATTTTCAAAGCAAGTTTAATCGAATTTTTTTTTTTAAATTTTGATTCAATCGAAAAAATTTGCGTAAATTAAAGACTTCTATCACAGCTATCGTTTATTTTTTACCTTACTCTTTCTAACTTTTTTATATATTTTTTAATTAAATATTATTTTTCTTAAGTTCTTCCTTAAACATAACACTCACAAATAATGGAGTCAATAAATGTTAAGTCCGGCTAGTCATGCGAAACGGTTTATCCTTCCTACTAATATTATAAATGCGAAGGTTTGTATGATTGAATGTTTGTGGCTCAATCAACTAATTCAGATGCCAAACGAAAAATAAGGGTTTAATAGAGCTTAATTTCGAAAATATTTTTTATGAGAGTTGCCACCTGTTTGAAAATGTAATTTCCTGATCAGAACCAAATTTAGCACACTTGCTCAGTTATTAACACTGTAGGAAACTTTCACTTTTCTCTGCTAAATTGATGAAACCAAAGTCTGGATTACATATTGAAAGGAAATTTCTCAGTTTTCGCAGGTTGGCGATTTTAAGCGTTTTTTTTAAATTGAAGTTGGTGATCGCAGAGCAGCATTTAAAACAATTAAAAAGCGATTAAAATGCAAATACTTACAACTTCAAAAGACCTTTATAGGGGCCTTGGGGTCCGAAGAATCTGAATTTGCAATTCTTTTTAGTAAAAACGGCCGCTAGCGGCCAAAACATGGAAGGAACATGAAGAAAAGTGCAAACAATGTTTCTCAACAATACTTTTAAACAATNCCGCTGCAAATTATTTGTAAGATAAGGTGAAAACTTTTACACTTGTATATCCACGTTGACATTACTTTAGAAGTTTTTTCCTAAGTCAGAGTTTCCACGTGGGAGGTCCCACTTAAATATGGAGCGTATGGGTTTTAGCGGGGTTTCGACATAACTTCCAGTGAACTGCGACATAAGTTCCATGAAAGTTATGTCAGACACAAGTCCCAAGATAATTGTGCACAAATCAATGAAATCCATTTTTTTTATAAATCTTAAATTCTAAAGTTAAAGCTGGAAATCCGGCGCAAAGTTACGTATTTTCACTTAAAACTTTTAGAAAAAATGGTCAAAGTTTAGAAACCCATGAGCATCTATGTGAGATGCTTGTGTTTACCACTTCTTCCAAGATATAAAATAATGGATGAATATAAGATTTTGTTAGCACAAGTGATGAATTCCAATTGCTTTACATTAGCAGCAACCCTACTAAATTTATTTCAGAAATAAAGCTTTTTCAAGCCCACCCCTATTTTAATAGCTCATTTAACTTTTAAAATAATTTGTATTTTTTAACGGGTGGCGACCCTCTGCAGACACCTAAAAAATATTTCTAGTGTCCCAACTAAATATTTCTTAACACTCTTTCGTTTGACGCCAATACACTCACCCAAATTTTAACACAAATTTGAATTAGGTAATTGCCTTAACTTAGGTTGAGTTGAATTTTTTAAACAATTGGCAACCCTCCTAAATATATCTGAGAAATAAAGCCTTTCAAAATCATTTCGATGATGCCCTTCCTTTAATAATTCATCCAACTTATTAAATAATTTGAATGTCACTTCTTCAAACAGTATACATGTTGAAACTCAAGTTTTTTTAATACCCTTTCTCTTTATATTTCCAATAAATTGCGTGAAAGTTAATTAAATTCGACAGGTGGAAACCTTTTTCAAAAGTAGTTTCGCGCTAAGACATTCTTAAATATTCTTCGTCTAACATTGCGATACATATTTTAATTAACTGATGAATTGTTGTAACTATACTCGAATAAGAATAATTAATGGAAATATGATTTATTAAGTAAATTCTGATTTGTTACAGAGTTTTACGTGATGACTTGAACGCAGCAAAAAAACGAGAGAGAGAGCGGAAAAGGAAATTCTGTTTGTGTCAAATATACAGTCCAAGAAGCATACATATGTTACAAAAGATAAATTTAGTACATGTTGTTGCCACACGTTTTATTTTACAAAGCGCTATATACTTAACATGAATAAAGTTGAATTTCATTTTTTAAACACGTGGTAACCCCGCTAAATATAGTTCATTAATAAAGATTTTTCAAGCCCCATACGATTTATACCCACATTTTAATAATTCATTTGACTTTTTTAATATTTTTGATTCAATTCTTAAACAGGTGGCAACCCTCTTCCAACACCACAAAAATATTCGTAGACTTTTTAGCGCTATTTTGTTTGCCATCCATATATTGACATTTTATATAACTTGTGGATAAGTTAACTAAGTTGGAAATTTCAAGCAGGTGGCAAGCCTATTTAAAATATTTTCAAACTACTACCTTCTAAACCCCATTTCGTGGGTCACCCATACGGTGATATATATTTCTCCTAACTAATTCCTCTAATTCAAATTGAATTGGGTTTTTTAAACAGGAGGCAACCCTCCTATAGTTCAGCTAAGAAACGTAACTTTTTAAAACCATTTCGATTGATACCCAGCTTGTAATAATTGATTTATTTTTTAAATAATTTGATAATAATTTTTTAAAAGATGGCCATTCTTTTCAAAACAGTAAAGCCTTATGGCACATCTACAGCCCAAGGCTTTTATTTTGACTCCTCAGTTTGGAAAATCGGATGAGCGGTTCGGATTTGATGGCATTGATTATTAAATTATTTGAATTTAATTTTTCAAGAGGTGGCAACTCTTTTCGAAAACCTAAAATCAGTTTGCGCGTCTACAGACCAAGCGCTTTAATTTGACTTCTCATTTTTTAAAATCGGGCGAACGGTAGAGATCTTTTTATCCCCTCTCTGGAGACCAAATTATTTTGTTAAGTCATGACATAACTTCCATGAGATTTTCGTGGAAATCATCTGAAAGTTATGTTATGGCATAATTTCCATGGAAGTTATGTACATATGTACTGTTATGTTTTGTATACATATGTGCTCCATGCCTCCGCATTTTATTGGCATGTAAAATCGTCGTAAAGCACCAACACATTGCAAAACCAGCTGCAAAGCGTCAGTTGCCACCAACAAGTCGGCAAATTGTAGGTATATTACCATCGGTCATTACCAACAGCAACAACCACAACAACAGAACCATTATCACAAACATCAGCGACAGCAATGTCACGCCGCATTTTTGATGGATCATCTCGATGCTTCGCTCAGTGAGTGCATAAAAGTCGAAGTGATGAAAATAGTACAATACTACAAGAAAATATTGCATTACCAGATGTGCGATGCGCTGTAAGCTGGAATGAACGTTCACATCCATACATATGCACATATGTACTTTCATATGCACGCTTGTGTACATACATATATATGCAAGTATGCATGTATGCTGGTTAAGTACTGCTCATAGCAGCCATTCTACTTTGATGACGGTTGCACGTTCATCACCGGAGATTGTGATGGCATCGGCGATGTCGATGTTGATGTTGATGTTGATGTTGATGGCGATGTAGATGATGCTGATTATTATGGCAAACATGATGGAGTGTACAGAGTGTACTGTTCTCGTATGTGCCTAGAGTTGTAGCGGCTGCATAAGCTTTTAATGGTATGTAGAGTTGCACATAAAACTGTGCAGTGCATTCCGTACACGATTAACAGAAATAGCTATAATTTTCACAAAAAAAAAAAACAACAAAGAAAACCCTTACAACGTAATGTGTACGAGTAAGTATACATATATGTATGTATATAAGTAATTGGTCGAAGGCAGGGCGTGCAAACGGTCGCTTCGGCGAGTTTGAAAGCATTCAACAGTTTTGGGACATGGGCCATGAAAACAAGCCTCATCTACACAGTATGCATGTGCGGATGAGTACATACTCGTGCGATTGACTAAATCCTGGCATTTACTCTATTTCTGATATTCGCGCCTCATCGGCTTGCCCGTGTACTGGTGCTGCGCGGACGGATGTGGCATAATAAAAGTGCACAAAGTGGATGCGTTGAAATTTGCGGTGTATGACATCACGTTCGGTAATTTCCGCTTTTTACAGCATTCGATTAGCGGACCAACGCGACCCGCATACGACAAAACTTCGCTGTTTCCGTTGTTTGAATGTTGTTATGGTTGTTGCTGTGGCGCTGATGACATTTTTTTCTTGACTGATTGATGACACATTACATTACCTTACATACTACACAGTTTTGCCAAGCAACCAACAATATTGGTGCGGATATTGTTGCAGGCGCTATAACATTCTTTGTATGACAACAAAAACATGTCGAATTTGCCATTGGTTTTTATGTGTTGTTTGTGTAACATTCCTATATCCATGTCCAGTAAGAAATGGAATTTATTAGCTAAGTACTCGTTTTAATGTTCGTTTAATGGTTAAGAATGCTAATAAAGTTTTAAAGTTATAAAAGAATCGCTTTTACAGTCCATCTCAATTTTTACTGCGGAATAGGTCAAAGCAAAGTATGACATAAAAATGTTTGAAATAAGATTTTAATTTTTTTATATAAATCAGTTCCATTACATCCATAGATGCCAGAGTTTTGTTTGACAATTAACACGATTCACCGTTGAGCTACCTACTTGTCAAAGTTTGACATATATGAGCGTCAAGCGTTCAACTTGCTTGAACTCTAATTTATAGAATTTCATCGTGTTAACAGAGTGTAACGACTTATCAAAATTTTTCGATAACTTTCGAAAAAGATGGAACTGTCAAAATTAAAAATTTATAAAGGTATCGAAAGATATATACATTTATGAGTTATCGAAATTTATCGAGCCCACTAATTGCACAGTTATCTAAATTAGTCGAGTTATCGAATTTTGTTGAGTTATCGGATTTTAGTGTTTTTAATATTCAAAGATATAAAAAATTTTATTCCGGTAAATTACTTTGTAACTTTTAAGTTTTTTTTAGTTAGAGTTAGAAAACCTCTGAAAGGCTCTTAAAAAGTAAAAAAGCTGTCGAATTTCGACAGTAACTGGCACTCTAGTTTGCCTTAATGGTGGTTCCCAAATAAACGGAGACGTCTACTTTTTCAAACTTGTAACTGTCAACGGTGACATGGGTTCGAAGACGCTTATGCTCTGACTATTTGTCCGATGAGAGGAGATAATTCGTTTTGTCCTCGTTCACCACCAGACCCAGGCGCTTTGTTTCTCTATCTAATTCCTAAAAGACTGAACTGATGTAGCTCTTGTTTTTACCGATGAATTCCCTGTCGCCGGCATACGCCAGCAATTTTACGCTCTTGTATGGCACTTCGCCAGTGCGGTTTAATTCTGCGGCTCTTATTATCTTCTCAGACATCAGATTAAAGAAATCACCCGAAAAGTAGCCTTGGCTGAAACCTCGTTTTGGTCTCAAATGGCTCGGAGAGGTCCTTCCCATTTCAAACGGAGCTGGTGGTATTGCTCAAAGTAATTTTCCATAACCGTATTAGTTTCGTGAGGATACCAAATTCAGAAATCGCGGCATAAAGACAACTTCTTTTCTTCAAATAATTGTAACCTCTGCTTATAAAGCTGATCTCGCGGTAGCTGGCGTGCATGGTTTTTGTAGATTGGGCAGAGTACTTTTAAGTTACACTCATCGGACATGCGTTCATATGACCATATTTTACTTACTTCTCACCGCCGCTCTTGAATAGCTCGACAGGCAGGTTATCAACTCTAGTTATTTTGTTTGGTTTTCAGCCGCGTAATTACTGTTCGTACCTTGCTGTGGTCAGACGGTGCGAATTGGACTCCACTGTCATCGACTAGGGGCTCGGATTCAGCTTGGCACTAGTTTTAGTGCTGCTAAGTACTACTTCTGGACATCGGCCACTAGGTCGCCATGGTTGTTTTTTATAGGAGCTCGACTTGGTCCTAGAAGCTTCCATAAGTTGGAAGTTTTTTCTCTCGGCCAGCATTATAAGCTCTTCGCATTCATATATTTCGGCCTTTATATTTTTATTGCGGCAAATACGTCTCGGTTCCCTCTTCATTTCCCTATAGCAGTCCCATCTACCTCTCGCAGCGTGGCCCTGTAGAGGCCTTCTTGACACTCTTCATCGTACAAGTTGTTGTTCTTCTTCTACGGAACTTAATGAGCTGGAAAAGTGTTTCCAATTTTCGCATATGTCGAGATGTTTCAGAGTGCTCTCTAAGAGCAGGTGTGAGAGAATACTGAAATGCAAATGAAAGCGTACGGAACGATTTGAAAATGTGAAATCCAAACCAGTTAATCGAAGCCGAGGCCACATGCTTGAAGTGACGAAATGTTTGATTGTATATAGAAAACGCCAGATTTACAAATCATTAGTTGCCGTATTAGACCTCAAATTAAAACTTTTCCAGGTTCTCTTATAATACCCTCTACTGACAGCTCAATTTTGCACGTACAACAAGTGTCGGTGTAAAAAAAGCGCTCATTTTTATAACTTTCGCCTGATGCGCCGAATTATGCGTTGGCAATTTAATACAAAATCATACAATTCTTTCAAAAACCCACAGCTGTCTGTCGCATTTTTATGTATGTGCACACAGAAATCACTTACTCACTAGATATATTTTATTGATCTATACTCTATAGGAATTAATTATGATTGAAATATATTAATTAGTTGATTGCAACATTAGTCTACTTGTTTTAGCTTTGCTTTAAAAATGGACTTCTCGGCTTTAAGCATTCAAATTGGTGCAGCAACATAATCGACAACACTTTTACATTAACCATCATTTTGTATTCCCCCACCAACAAAAACAAAAACAATACGTATTAATTATCATATTAAAATTGTTGTCAGGCATTTTTGGCCTCGATTAAAACTGCGAACGCTGCAGATTTTGGGTTTTTGCCATTAATTGTTGAATTAAAAAGTGCTGCGCAAAAACCACTCACACATGCTCATTGGGGGCGCGGCGTGGCATTTAAGCAAATAAAGCAGAGTAGTGGAATAAAGCGACATAGCGGAGAAATATGTACATAATAGGTTTGTTCGTCGAAAATCCAGCAAGAATTATCCAACACTCAAAATATCAGAGAGTAAGAAAAAATTCTCTCAAATTCTCTCTCATGTTGAGAAACTTGCAAATTTCTGCACGAACGCAAATTTGCAGGAATTTGCAAGTTTCGCTGCCAGCTGGCGTCCACGGTTGCATTTCAAACATAAAAAATTTTTATAGAATTTTTAAAATTCTTTCGGATGGCCAAAAACAGGATATACATGTATATTTCTTGTTGTTCTGACTTTCTTTAACATACATTTCAATTTCTTCATCGTACTAGCTGTCGGGTTTCTTAAATCGACTCTGGTTGCAATTGCATTCCGATTGCGAATACCATTTTTTTCAGCCGAATTAAGTTCAAATCATTGGAATTAACTAAATTAATTATATCAACAATTATTTACTTCCTTTTTTCATAAAAAAATCGCTCGTGTTTATAAATTTTTAAATTTAACGAACTAATTTATTCAAATTATTGTAGACAAAAATGCAACCATGCGCCACAACCACATGTTTTTCGTGTTTGCAAATTCTTGCTGGCAAAATTTTTTCCAGCAAGAATTTGCAACTTCTCTCCAAGAGAACTGTCACTTTGCTCTCACAACTTTTGAGTGTTGGATAATTTTTTGGTCTGCACGAACGCGATTTGGGCAAAAATCGTGATAATTCGTACAAATTCGTACAAATTTTTTGCTCGACGAACAAACCTAATAAAAACTTACATATTTATGTGTGTATGCATATTTATTTGCATTGTCCATACCCCGCAGCAAAATTTAGACACAGTCTGGCAAAGCGCTAGTTCAGCCGTACGCATTTCAGAACTGCCTCTGAACTACTGAAAAAGGGATGCAGAGCTGGACGGTTGAAACTCATGAGGCGCTAGTTGCGCTATGATCGATGTTATTCATCCTGGTCATGTGAAAGCTGACGAAAGATGCACAAATATACCATACTACATTTTTTCGACTTTCTTAGACCCTAGAACTAATAGCAAACTATTTTCGTTTGTTTAATATGCCATTCCCTAATTTATGAGGCAACGGCTAAAATATTTCCAAAAAAGTCGTTATTGCTAACATAAATGTCATTTTTATACATATAGGTATACATATGTACATACTAGAGGGCTGCACGAATTCATTAAAACTTCTAGCCAAACAGAGTACAGTAGATTTGAATATTTTACTTCACATACAAAATACTCAGTGTTTGGAATTTTGTAAGCTATGAATATACATTTTGTTTTAAATTTTCTACCGTCAAATGGAAGAATGTGAATGAATGAAAAAAAAAAAATTCAAATCATTCAAAATCATTTCGGTTAAAATTTTTTCTACAAATAAGTTTGTACGTATTGTAGTAGGGGCGCAGCAATGCATACAAACATACATATCGTTGTTTAAAGTACAAAACCGCGTATCGTAATTCTGCAAAACCTCGCAACCGACTTTTTCGGTATTTGCTCACCGGAAGGTCCTGGCTTCGAACCCTTATCCATTCATACTAAAATATTGATACTTAGATATAAGAAGAAGAGATGATTAGGGATAAAAGAGAGCATACAAGGTTTTGCATTTTCTCGATATGCGGTTTTGCACTTTAAACGACGATATGTATGTTACATATGTATACGTATGTGTATATATGTACATAGAAAAACTATTTTTGGATATGCTTACAAAAAATTGTCATTTATTTCAATTATTTTTTTCACTTTGTTTGAATATTGTAATTTCGACACATGTATCAGAACACGTATTCACTCAAATTTAAAAAATTTTTAACCCAAAATTATTAATTCGTTTTCTATATGAATAATTCATAAGCCGTTTTGAATGAATTCATGCAGCCCTCTAATACGTACGTATAGAATTCATTGCAAAATATAAACATAAAATTTAGTTAAGCTACATTTTAACAGCAAAAGTCAGCAAATGGTGTACATTCTTTTTAAATATTCACAAAATATTGAGAGCTGAAATTTGTTTGTCATTAGTTTATAAAAAAAGGTATCATGCTTAAGGTAAAATCATATAAACCCAGTTTTCAAACTTTATTGAAAACAAAGGAAAAATCAACGAGTTTTCATCAACATGTTCGTACTTTTAATCAGATTTAAAAAAATAAATAAATAAAAGTGGTAAACAATCTCACTTTGAAATGAAGGTGCTATCCATATGACCGATACTATACGTACGTAAATGTACCTATCACTGAGCACCTGAAATGTGCAGTTAATTATGCAGTGATTTTGTTTAATTGCTAATATTTTAAATTTTTAATATTTTTCGTTAAGTTTTTGTTTAAGCATGGCTCTTATTTCATAAGCCATTTAATTTTGTTGCAAACTTAATAGAACTCTGAAAACTGTCTTCAAATTTAAAACCTTTAATCAAGTTTTTTTTTATAAATATTTCTAGTACTCAGTTTTGAAGCTCAAAAAATTTTAGTGTGGTAAAGCACAACCTCGCATCTGAGACGAAAGTAATTAAATGGGAGATTACTTTCAAGAGTGTGCGCAAAAAGAGTTATTAAAAATCAATGCGATTAATTTTACTAAAATTTTATGCCTCTAGGACTGCACACTTATAAACTCTGATTCAAAATATTGAAGTTTTTATAACAGTTTCTAGAATTCTATTAAATTTCCAACACAGTTAGAAACTAGAGTTTAAATGATTTTATTATAATATGAGCTATTTAAAAAAATAAAATAAATTACGAAAAATATTTAACTTGAAAACCATTGTGAATATTCAAAATTCTATACATTTCCATACATTTCAAACGAATTTAACGCTGAGTTATCACAAATAAGCATTCAATATATCACCGTTTTTATTTTTTATTTTCTCACACGAGTCAGCTCAGAACAAGTTCAAAAGTTCTGCAGAGAGCGACAATTGTCACTTCGTAGGACATCGCCATGTTAAAAAAGACAGTTGTGCGCATTGAGTTGGGATAGATGAAGAACCATTACCGTCGTCCATTTTCAGGCTAGCTAAGCGCAAGTTCTGAACCAGTTTGGTTTGCTGCAGGGTACAGATTGAAGCGAAGCATTGGCAACGGAATTAACATACATGCTTATGTATGTACATACATACGTAGGTAACGGCGTTTTTACTTTGTCATTATTCGGCCGCAAACTTTAATTCTATTAGCCATCATTAAACAGCGACGCGCACTCGGTCTCGGCTAGGGACAGCGCTGTGGCTGTGCTGTTTTGGGTGTTGCGCAGGAAACACAGGTGGCCGGCGATGGCGAGAGAACCACCACATTTCGACTGATATCGCGGCATGTGGCGGTCATTTATATTTTTAATGTGCATTCATTAATTTATCATCGTAATCCGCAATCATGGCAACTTCAAAAAGCCATCAACAACCAGCTGCAGCCAACAAAGGATACAACAACTTGGTATATTAACGAAAATCATACGACAATGCTGTTGGCCAACCGAGCGCGAACACACGCATAAATACATACATATCTACAGGCACACCCACTAGGCCATTTTGGCTAGGTGCTCGCTAAAGTTATTCATGCTAGGATATATGCTTTTGTTAGTTTGTCCGCAGCTACTACAAAAATGTATTGCCTAGTTATGTGAATTTTGAGTAGCAACGATCTGGCAACTAACTAAAGTAGATGCAAAGTAGGAGAAGCCAAAGAAAAAAAATTGATACGAAGCAAGTAGATAACAAAGTTAAGTAGTGAGCAGCTACGTATGCAGCATCTTAAGTTGGAGCTGCTGTGTATCAGATCAGATTACGATCACATGAAAAAAGCATGCGTGTTGGCATGGAGGCACGATCAAATACGAACCCTTTCACCCGATTGCTTTTTGTACTACACAAAGTAATTCATAAGAAGGCGGGCATCGCTGTGCGTTAGTCATGGGAAATAGTCATGGAAATTGTTATGCTCCGCAGATGAAAAGTGAGGTGGAAAGTATTAATAATTTGCACAACCTCTCGGCCTACTGGGGGCGTATACCACCGATGTACACACATGCAAACATATGACCGCATAGTTTTGCGAATGTGTTTGCTGAGCGGTAGTCCGCGCTTCATTAACGAGGCCATTATAATTGCCACGTGAGGTGGTTGGAAAGGATGGAAGTTTTGCTTATATATAGATATGTATGTATGTGAGTGTGAATATGTCTATAGATATCATATATCGACGACAATCGTTCGCGTTTAACGCTTCGTTGCGGTTTCAGACATTTGTTAAATGCTTTGTTTCGGTTTTTCGTATTTGAAGGGGACATATTAATGAGCGTTGTTGGCTGCTGTTTAAATATTTCCTGGCTGCAAAATGTGTCAGAAATTGAAATGTTGTAAAAATCTGTATTAAATAAGCTCACGGAAGCCACATTTGGCCGCCACTCCAATATTTACAGCAGAAAATTTTAAACTTGAATTAATAGACTCACTTATAATGGTAATTTGTTAGTAAGTCCGCAACTCCTAAGTCAGCCAGCTTCAAATAATAGATACTTTATTTTAGTAGCACTTTACTACGACTAAAGTTTACAAAATGTTTCCTTAATATCTAAGCCGAAAACATTGGTCGACTGCCATGACGCAATTACCCGTTAAATGCGCGATTTACCCGGCTCCATGCGGTTTTTTTTTATAAAAAAAAGAGGAAACAATCGAACCTTAACATTTAAAATATAACAAAAAAAATAACTATTCTGGTACAAAAAAATCAATAAATAAAATTGCGCAAGGGTTTTTTGTATGATATATGAGCAGGATGGAGTGTACATGGCGTATGAGTAACATTATTTGCTGCTCATATGTAATTTTTTTTAGCCTTCATTTGCCGTATTTCGTATAGAAATTGTTAAAGTGATACGTAAGATATAAATATGCAATAAGTGGCACCACTTTTTGTATTGAGCTGAAAAAAATTGAATATTGAAAATATCTCGAAAACTTATCCATAGAAAAAAAATTACCCGATTTCCGGTATCATCGAGCGATTCTGCATCGGACTTGGATAGGAGCATCCGGGGAACAAAAAAAAAAGAGAATTTGTGATCCAGTGTAATAGTTTGGCGCTTAGACAGTATTTTAGTGTTTGGTCGAGCTTGATGTTGCCACACAAAAAGGAAGGACCTTCAGCTAAGATGTCTGCTTTTTTCATTTAATCGCAAAAGCTTTTTGGAGCTCAAAGCAAAAATCAAATGGTTCAGTGCGCGAACTAGGTGCGTACGAATTAGTTCTTTGCAAACCAAAACCCATATTTCGTACCCATACGGGATTTCCCGAACCAGAAATTAACAAGCTATTTTTTTTTTGCTGCCGCCGCCCCATACATTTTTTACTCTAAAGGCCTGTATGCAGCTCTCAAGAAAAGCAAAAACTCCATATAAAATGACATACAAGAAATGGCTAAGAAATTTTCTTGAGTCAAATTTCCTTAAGGCAGTACGCAGTTCTTAAGAAATTTACTACGGGGTACTAAAGCTTTTTGTGAAAAAAGAGCGAAAGGCAACCCAGGTTTGCAACAGAAATATATGCCCGTTCCATTATTTCTTGAGGAAAGAGTGAGGCAAAAGGCTGTGAGGTATAAAAAATGTCAAAATTTCTTGGACACACATGCGAAATAATGGCAATATTTTCTTGACCGTTTTCTTGAGAGCTGCATACAGGGCTTAAAAGAATAATCCAACATAAAAAATTCCAAATTTTTAAATTAAACCGTTCCAAAATCATTTCCTCTTTAGCCCTCTCCGGAACTTTGTACAAAAAATTGTACATTAAAAACTTCGTAATTTTGGCGATCTGTTAAATTTCAAAGTTGAAAATTGGTGCTATTGTACAATGGTCGAAAAGAAGTAGCGAAACAAGAACAAATGGGAATGGGTTTTATTATATGCAAACTTTTCAAGCATCTATTTGCTGTTGTTGTTGTCGAAAGTATTTTAAAAGTAAATTTTGTGAATAAATATATGGACATTCCGATGCCAAAACTAACTATTACTATAAAAATTGTTCATTAAGAGCGGTATTTGTATGGATGTAAACAGTATACAAATAGAAAGAAAGACGAATCGATAGGGAAACCTAAATTAAAAAAATTGATTTAAATCAATATTTTTTATTACTTTAAATTAATTAATTAATAATTTTCGGTTTTCTTTTCTGAACAAATACTTTTCGAAGTTCTGCCTCAGTGAATGAAGAGTCTATTGAGAACCAGAACATTTGCAACTTTTACAAGTTTAGACACGCTTTATAAAAAGTTTTAACGAACTTTTCTTCATTTTAAAAAATGCATTATGGGGATAAATAAATAATTTTTTAAACTAAAATGGATCACTTAATTTGAAAACTTTAAACGCTATTATATTGCTTTCATCTATAAAAGATTTAATTAATTTTCCATCAGCAATGTAGGTTCGTAAACTAGATTAACTTATGAATAAAAGTGTTCACTTTTAATGAAATTAACGCCTTTCACCATTTTGTGACATTTTGCATACATTTTTTTTCTATAAAACAAATAAGAATACAGCAATGACCAATTTATTCATGATTATGGTGGACATTGTACATACTACAGCACATTTGGAATACTGGTGGCGGCACGCGGCACACATGGCGTATGAGTGATGTGATGAAATGCAAATTGGGGGAATTTTCGTTGAACGTTAGGACTATAAAAAAAAAGTAAGTGCGCCTGGTCCACACTGTAGAAGTGAAACTTACGTATATATATAATTTGTGTCATAATCAATATATCGGATGTTTATATTCAATATAATCTATCTGCAATTTTCAGATTGTCCGATGTTGAACCCATCTGGTCATCATAGCTGTCATCACTAATGATAATTTGAACTATGCAATTCAGTAACAAATTTTTGTAACAAACGATATACATATATATATGGTCAGCATTAATATTTCAGTTACAGCAAGGTACCATGCAGTCCGTGATGGGTACATGCCCTTTGGCTATTGAGCTGTGGCCAGTGTTTCTTTGCTTGAACTCCCCTGTTGCAATCAGTCTCGCCGCGGACTTAGCAACAAGGCTTTTTGACGCAAGGTCGAGAGGTTTTATATTGAGAATTTTTTCCAGTGCAGCCGTTGGAGTTGTTCTCAGTGCTCATGTTGTACACGATAAAGAGAGGCATTGACGCGGTCCACAATACCAGAGCGCCATAGAGTAGTCTCACTATTGCTTTGTAGCATCAATGCATTAGGGCAGGGGATGACCCCAAGTAACTCCTAAGCATGCGTAGAGGGTATTACTCGCTTTCATTACTCTGTCCTCCATATTGTACCTCCACAGCAGTTTGTAGTCCAGGATTACTCCAAGGTACCTTGAACAACTTTAGGAGGAGTAAGTTTATTGAAAAATCACAAGAAACCTTTTTGGGTGGGGGAACAAACACAAATACAATAAGTTCAAAAATCCCATGTTATTTAAATGGGAAATGTAGTGGGATTTCGGCGCGGTTTAATTTGAAAAAAGCGAGTTTTTGGATTGGATATATTTCACCGTGTGACAGTAAATTTTACAAACAAAAAAATTAATATATTCGCTAAACTATGGGAAAAAAGTAGTAGTAATATAGTAAAACTGCGTACTTAGATTTTCTCTCTGACGTCAGAATTTTTCGAAACTTTATTAACTTAAAAAGATTAAAAATATTTATTAAATAAATTTTTGAATTAATCATATATTTACAATTTCGAAGTCCTTTGAAAAAAAAATCCTGACGTCAGAGTAAAAAGCTAAAAACGCAGTTTTACTATATTTTACCCATAGTTACGTGAATATATTGACTCTTTCGTGTTTTGATTTTTTTTTTTTCGCACGGTGCTGTAGGGCAAAAACTAAAAATTCATAGGGCGGCAGCAAAAAGAAAAAAACATCTTAACGAATTCATTTCAATATCAAATTATTTCTAATTTTGGTTTGCCATATCCGAAGGAGAAGATTTGAGTAGACGCATGTGTAATCCAAACCATAGAACTTTGCAGGTCGAATCTTGCTTATTTGGTTGAGTCTTAATGAAAAATCGATTGCATAGTTTCCTACGAAAATCTCTTTGTGCTGGTACGAGAACTTATCATTCTTACGAGTATACCACATTCGCGTTGGTGTCTCAAAGAGAAAGTTTTTGGTTTTAAACACATTCGCCAAAGAGCACATCGAGTTTGTAAATGTGTTGTGTGTGTACATATTTACATATATGCATATCATACTTTCACAGGCTTTGTAACCCAACAGTGGCGTATGCTTTTGTGATCCATGCTCGTTTCTTTATGGCAATATTTATGTAAGTACATGTATACGTATGTAGGAATCTACACCCAGCCTTTGTTGCTTTCCTTTTCCATTAGCAACTGCTCTCAAGCTAAACCACACTTTGTGGCTACGGTGCAGGTATTCAAAGCTAAAGATATTGATTAAAATAAGTAAAGAAGTCTAACAGGAAACTTAAGTACAGTAATTATGGGAAGTAATTCATTAGCGCAAAGTTGTTCTTGAGTAACATAACTCTTTGAAAGTATTCAGCAATGAAAGTGTTTTGATGAAGCTTTTTGACATAAGAATTGGGAAGAATTAAGTATAGACAATTATAGTACTAAGGGTTAAAAGGAAACTGACTTCTTTCAGGAAGTAGCGGCTAAGACATATTTTATTAATATTCTAAATCCGAGAGTAAGTTTGTTTGTTTCTTACGCTTTCACGCTTTAACAACTCAACCGATCATCATGAAATTATGTACAATGGTGTCATGTAACCCAACTTAAAATATAAATTTGAATCTCGATCAGAGAAGACACGTGGTATTTCCCATACAAACGGAATTTTACATACTGCATATCAGGAGTTTGTGATAGAGTACTGGAACTTGGTATGGAGATACATAAAATAAATTCCATACTCATGTAGGAGAGCTGACACCTTTTTAAAAACTCAAATTCAACTTAAATTAAGGGGTTTTTTATAAAAAAAAAAATTATATTAAACAAGTAAAGAAGAAGACAGACATGGCTTAATCGACTTCTCTTTTCATTCCGATCATTTATGTATACATTTGTCTATATCTATCTCGATTCGTTTTGGCTTGTTACAAACAACCGTTATGCGAACATAGTTATAATACCCTGTGCACAAGTGCGCTCGGGTATAAAAATTGGATGCCAACAGGCTTAAGAAATGTAGTTTGAAAATATTTTAAAAAAGGCTGCCACATGTTTGAAAAGTTAAATTCAAATTCATTATTCGCAAGCTATATACAAAATTAAAATACGGGTGTCAACGAAATATTAATAAGAAACCTTTAGTTTGAAATTTTGGAATATTATTTAGACCTTCTATAAGGGTTGCTACATGTTTAAAAATTAAATTAAATTTATCTAAATGCACTGTTACAGTATGGGTATGAATCAAAATGGTTTCGAAGAGTTGCCACTTATTTGAAAAAGCAAATCTTGGTTGAATTAAGGAAAATAGGTAATTGGAATAAATATGTATCACAATATGAGTGTCAGACGAAAGACGTTAAATAAGGTTGTAGTTTGAAAATATTTTGAATGGGGATGTCAAGTGTTTGAAAGTTCAAATTTAATTAAATTCTAAACAAGTTAAAATGTCAAAAGGAATAGTGTTTAGACGTTTTTAGTTTGAACATTTAGAATTTTCTGAGGTGAGTAAAATCCCAAATTGAATTCAGGGGATCAGTTAATCGAAAAGAAATATCAAAATTGAGAGGTTTCAGAAAGTTTTACTTTGGAAATATTTTGAAGATTCTTAAACAATTTAAATCACCTTATTTTGGCATAGTTTTAGTAAGTTGAGTTTTAGTGAAATAAATTACATTTAATGTAGCATGCAGAAATTTCAAATGTTCTTTCAAAGTTTTTGGTCATTTATAGGAAATTAAAAAAAAACCTATATTTACATACTACTATGTACATATGGAACCCTCTTATCACACAAACATAAACCTTTCCTTGTAAGAAAAGCTTTGTCGCACGCTGAGGTAAATTAATCAAAAGTTCAATATAAAGTCGGCACTGGTTATCATGAACCTACCACGATAAAAATGTATACATACATGCTTATATGTATACGATATTTAGTCCAAAAGACAACCACACATATGTACATACCTCTAAGACCTTTATTAGCGCCTTAATGTCTACTATGTATAGTCATGTTTAAATATTTGCATGTCCAACATTGCATTTTCAAATATCTTCAAGTTGTCAGCCCTTAGCTAAACGCTTCGTTGGTCATTATTCAACTATGAGCATTTTTGCTGTTGCTGTTGATATGACAATACTCACTAAGTATTATGTGTCCTCATATTCATCAAACACATTGACACTCATTCATTCCGTAAATATGCATAAGCTCAGGTATAGATTCCTACAAATTAGGGCTTTTGCTGCTTCTAGTTGAATCCTCCTTTATTGACGTGCGGCTCCTGATGTGCCTAATAGTCGGTGTGGGGAAACAAAATGTGAGGTGTTGGAAAATGTTCTGAAAATTAATAAGCCGAAAAAGCCTCAGTGTCAACAATTTGATTGGTAAACAATCGACGAGATTGCTTGGAAACCTGAAAGCTACAACCCATCAACTGCTAAAACTATACATACGTATGCGTGCACATATGTATGTCTGTACATACGAACGATATGACATGTGAATAAGGTCAGGCATATGCTAAGTTACATACATACATATGTATGTAGTATGTACATATCTACAAATATCTATGGAATGTTTAGTACGCATTTTAAAATGTGTGCACAATTTTGAGTGCCAAATGTGAGGACATTACATTAGTTAACGTACGCAGTTGGGGTAAATATTTATGCAGGTTCCTTTATCAAAGTTGTCAGGTCATTTATGGTACGTAGTTTTAAGTTTAAGTTTTAAATTGGCTTTGGAGTAATAACATAAAATGGCTCGTACAATGGCGTTTGTAAACACAATACCTATATTGGAGAGGCTTCTATATTCCGATACAGTTTTATTATCTTCATCTCTATCTGAGAACAAATATATTGTTGCTAATATTAGTCTTAATCTCAATATAAATCTTACTCTTAGTCATATTCGTAGTTTTCATCTCAATCTTAGACTTAAGCTTAATATTAATCTCACACTTAATCTTAGTCTTAATTTTAGTCTTAACTTTAATATTAATAATAACTTAAAACTAAGCTTAACTTCAATCTCACTCTCAATCTTAATCTTAATCTTAATGTTCATCTTAAGATTAAAATAATCTTTATATTTACCTTAATAGTAATCTTAATATTAATCTTAATCTGACTTTTAGTAATATTCTCTACCTTGATTTAAATCTTAATTTCAATCTCAATCCTTATTTAAACTTTATCAACTCAATCTCAGTCTCGATCTCATTCTCATTCCCAATATCAATTTCAATTCTACCATCAACTTCAATTCGATTTCGAATCGAAATTTTAAGTTTAGTGTAAATGTTTAACTTGATCTTAATCTTAATCATAATCTTAATATTAATTTTCTACTCATGCTCAGCCATCCACGCCCCTCCCACCACTCATTTTCTCTCCCTTTTTCGTTTCATTGCCGTTCGAAATTAGAGCCCAACCATTGCGTCACTATTTCGTTGCATCGATCTTTTAATTTACTCCCAACCGAACGGTAAGAAGTGTCACTTCAAAAATTCCTAGACCTGACGAGTACTGCATTTAAGTCAACGATATCCTTTAGCATAGGCCAAATATCGGAGACTTTTTCGCGACTATTCAAAAAAGTACTCTTAAAAGCAAAATAATAACGAGCATTTAAAAAATTATCAAAATCGGGTGACAATTGAAGAATATGCAGCTTTTTTGATGCAATAAATTTTTTACCTCTGTGTTTTAAGTGTCAAACGGTCGTAAAGAAAAATCAATTATGTTTCTTTAGTTCACGATTTCTTAAAAGACCACCGTGTAGATATAAATTAGCACATAATTCATGAAACTTAATTTTTGGTAAGTTTTGCTTTCTTTCGATTTTTTTTTTTTGGTGGGATCTTCAAGAAGATATCTAGAGAAAAAGTACGAAATCCATGTCTGAGTTCTAGTTCGAACAAAGTTTGATATTTTAGTCGCTATACCCTTAATAATTTTATAGCCGTGAAAAATTTACTTTGCACATATTGAAATATTTTTCTATGTAAAATTGTATTTAATATATTTTACATCTGAGAAGTTCTTCAAAAGTCGATTAAAATAAAATTTATTACTTTTGGTATTATCTAGAAAATATCAAATATTCAAAATTCGCAAACTTAGCTTTTGGTAAAAGCTGGAGCATTTCTTCGTAACTTGGTCGGAAATGTTAGGTTTTGTTTGTCCCCAACAGGGACTCATTTAGAGTTGGTCGAAATTTCACAGTCGGCAGATGTCGCTCTGGTTTCTCCTTAAGGCTAGTTAGACAGGCGGCTTCAGAATGTTAAGAGAAAGTGTTGAGATGAACTCACCTGCCATTCTTTAAAAAACTGCGATATTGAGAAGCCTTTGTGATTTTTAGTCTCACCGTCTGAATAACAACCGGAAGGTGTCATATTAATACTCCCACGGGTAACTTTTTAGATATACATACATATATGAGCAAATCGCACGAGTTAATTTTTTTAGTGTCAATTGAGTTCCAGGTATAAGTTCAATAAAAAATAAATCAAATATTAAAATAGTTTTAGCCTTAAACGTTTATTTAAGCGAAAAATTACCGAAATTACTTCTTTTTTCATTGTCACTTAAAAAAATAACAACTCTCTTTAATAACTTTGGGAAGTTTCCGGAGAGAATGTTCATATTAGAGGTAATGAAAGTTGGCAACGAATACAACCGGTCTATGAAGTTTCAAAAGTGTGCCACCAAGTTAAAAAAATGACAGCATGCACAATATCTGTCAAAGCTATTTTGCAATTTTTGAAACGCAACAATTTTTCATTTTAAACGACTAAGATACTTCAGAATGTTAACATTAAAAGGTGAAAGGGTAAACACGAACCAATCTAGAGTAATAGAGCTAGTGTGCCACACGATGAAAAAGAATTACATTGGGTGTACAATTACGATGATTAGCGAGACAAAAATTCCTGTTTTAAAATTGTTATTAGCACACTCGAAATTCATTCTAAAATTTTTATATACATATAGAAACTAATATATTTATTCATGAAGAATGCTATAGGAAACTGTTCCACGGCAATATTTAATTACTGTTAAATAATATGACTTTTACGTAAGGCGTACGAGTAAACTCGTTAATTGACCGAGTATGGTGCTTTGGGGCGTATACGTTACATACGAACCCACAGTTATATGAACACGAAATGTTATTTTGACTTTTTAACCGTTACCGCATAACTTTGGACCTAGTGAACCGATTTCGATAATTATTTTTTATCGGAAAGGTGGCACCTTAGGGGCTAATTTCGTTTAGCTCCGATCATTGTATCGTGAAGAAATTACTGATACCCTAAATATTTATATGCGAATTGAAGTCGGTTGTAGTATACCTTTTTTAAGTTTTAATTTAAATACAATTTCGCCCTGATAACTTGCTTTTTAAGCAAAACTAAAGATAATGTACTGCTAAGGTAAGTGTGCCAAAATTTTCGACCAACAACATTTTATTGTCGAAAAATTTAACAACTTTTGAGATTTATCATATATTAGATTAGGAAATCAGTAGATGCAATTGAAATAATTCAAGCATTTCCCTACCAGTTTTGAGTACACTATGAGCGTGCCTAGTTCCCTGATTGATGATTGGATCAGAATAGATGTCTACTATTTACTACTATCTGCTGCTTACTTAATGGCAGCTACCTTTGCCTGGAAAACACTTTAGTGATCTGGAATTTGTGCTTGAAGGAGAGCTCACTCTACAAAACACCTGTCTATAGACCCTTCACTTTATCTTCAGTCATCCGTGTAGAAGTTCACCGGTGCTGCCTTCGAACGATTGCCTTCTGCCCATTTATTATCTTAGTACATGTGAGTTGTGTAAGACCGCATTGGCCGCCAGTCTATTCAGTGCTTAATGGTGATTGAAAAAATTTGAGTTAATCAACTTTTCAATTACATGTATGGAAAGATTCTACTTCTCCATCGCTTTGTGTATTTGAGCCCCTGAGTGCTCGAAAGCCAGTACAACTTTTTTATATGCAGATAAAGCTGGATATAGTTTTATATATGTACATATATTAGTAGTGGTCATTAAGTATTTCAGTGAGATCTGGCAACACTTTAATTTGCTTTTGATCCCATATAAAACAATATTTACTTTTTTGTTTTTGATCCCATATACCATTTTTGTAATAGTAACTATTTAACATGCATGTTCTTAGTGCCCAAAATTGGGCTTATCCATTAATTCAATTCAATGTTGTGACATCCTAGAAAATGGACGGTGATTAAGTATTTCAGTTGTTCCGTGTGATTTCGTCCTGTGTTTTTTTTTTGCAAAGAACGTAGAAGAATGGGGTCTTGACACTGCTCGTGAAGCTGCCAATATCTTGGCTCCAAACCTATTGGATTTGTTCAAATATCTTTTGTATAGGATTGTCACAATTTATGAAGAATGATACGGCAGTGGTCCGAAAAGAGCACTATGTCAAGGCGTGTCAACCATCTAATTAAACCGTTACTAATTTTTGAGTTTACAATGATGTAGATCCATGTTGCCTCGATATTAATATTGGGACGGAATTTTAAATTCAACTCGTTAGAATATGCAAAAAAATTAAATGTGTATTTTTCAACCAATAACAGCTTCACAGATTTAGGAGTAATGCAGATAAAGCAAGGAGCACGCAAAATTATGGGTGAACGGAAAGCGAAAGAAAACTTTTCAGCCTAGATTGGCTTTCAATTGGTTAGATGATGTAAGAAAGGGAAAACTATGAAGAGATGGGAACACGCAACAGGGATAAACGCGGACAACATTTGTGCGCATGTATACGGTATATATACATTTGTATTACAACAAAACTGTAGGAACAAAGTTACTATCTTTGCCTACATAATGACACTTTTTATGTCCATCATTTGCATTTAATGTTAAATTGTGTGCAATCTTAATGCAAACATCGATGGCTTGAGTGTGTGTGTATACCCAAGAGCAGTAGCAAGGGTACTTCCAAAAGACTATAGCGGTAGGTAGCTATGGCAGCCAAAGATGAAGTGTGGAAGCGGCTGCGGCTGCGGCTGCGGCTGCCGTAAAGTGAACTGGTGCGGATAAAGCTTAATAAATTGGATATGGGCACACATATTGACACTTGATCAGCACTTCAGCACTGTGCACGACTGTGGAGAACACTTAACAAATTGCTGTGGTCGTGGCATATTCGAGGGCCAGAGCAGACAGTTTCTGATACAAGTAGAAAGCGAAATATGTATGTACATAAGTACTAAGTATATGGGCTCCACGAACTTTGGCGCAAAATATTTAACTTTTAACGAATTGTAAACTTTCTTTTATAACTTAATGGAGCAAAAACTGTATTGAAAGAATAATTACATAAATAAGATGCAACCAAAAATTAATATTTCGTTGAATAAATAGTTTAACATATGGATTTGATAATTTTTGAGATAAAATATTACCCTTTAAGTTATCTTAAACACTTAAGAAGAGTCATTCGTTCGAACATACTTACATACGTATATCAACCATATGATTTTGGTCATATCTATGGAATAGCAACTTCAATCAAGTTCAATCGTTTTCGACTCATCATAATTACCCCAATCGTGGTACCATCTCGTTAATAATAGTTAGTCATCTGACGGGTAGTAGCAGAGTATTATTTAATTTAACCTTCACCACTAACATGACGTATGGGCAACAACAGCTTTCCCCAGGTTTTTATGTTCAGAAAAAATAATTAAAATGTTTAGTACAAAACTCAACCAGGTTTTTGAATGTCAGTCGCATGAAAGATTGATTGTGTGTTTAATTATAGTTCCAGTAGTCCGTTTTTACCTCGGCAAGTTAGTAGTCAATAGTCGATATTCTAAGATACAACCTTAAAATTTGATATTGGAATAAAACTAGAGCAAAAAACCAAATATTTCACCAGGAATTTTGCATTAGTTATAATATATCGCTTTAATGCCAGTAGTTATTTTCATATGTTGAAAATATATGTATAACTTCCGACGACATTAATAGTTATTATTCAGAGTTGATCACATTGTGGAGTCAAGTGCCCCACCAGTAGAGTAGCCAGATATTTTAGTGACATAATCAGTACAGTTGGGATCAAAGTTCAGTACAAAGCCATAAAATCAGCTCATTTGCACGCGTTTCGTATCAATTAAATAAAGAATAGCTACATAATAGACGTTTAAATACATACAATTTTATTAATATAACAGTGAATTAGCTTAAAACAAAATAAAGGTGTTACGTCTGTATGTACAGTTGTGTTCACAAAAATAGTTGTCAAATGTATTGACAAGTTTTATTTCCTTACTTTATTTAAATTGTTTATGAAAATTTTGTTCATTCTATAACAATAATCGTGCAAGTTGAAGTCTCAAACTTTCTAAAAAATTTATAAAAATTTAAAAAATTAAAAAAAAAAAACCATCAAAATAGTTATTTGATCCGAATTTTTCAAAAAAGTTTGGAGTACGCCGTTTTGTAGCCCATTCAGTTTCAGCAGAAGACGAGCTCGAGTCAGAATTTGTTTGCTTATTTTAAACTTTATGTCAAAACAGCAACATACCCGGGTATGTTTTGCATTCTCAAATTGCTATATCTTGGAAACTATGAATCGGATTAACTTGAAATCATCCTCAACAAAAGTATACTTCACCATATTCCCAAGTCTGAAAGGGATTGGATCACCTGGACCAGAGTTCTTACCATTTTTCGACTTTCACCGCTTACACCAATAGCGGCATATGTATGTGAAAATGCATGAAAATATGTTGATACATTTGAAAATTAAACGTTATTCCGAATAAAATTCCTAATATAGTACAAGAATATACTGATAATATAATATTATAATACATGTAAAATAAAAAAAATAAAAATATTAATAAATTGGAAATTATAAACTTTCTAGTTATATCTGTTGCATTGCGGAAAATTAGTAGAATGTTTTGCACAAACGATTTTTTTGCACAATATGCAGCCTTTTTTTTGGTCGCAGTTTGAAGCATGTATATAACAATTACCCTTGGTTTTAATTCTGTCCGTACTGTCACGTTCCGTCCATACTATCACGTCCTTCATCGCCTCCTGGTTCAACATCCATTATCCCCAAAGGACCGCCGCGGCGCTTATTGCTTAGCGTAGAGAATATTCTCGTTGTTCGTCTATTAGTAGCTCTTACTTCTATTTCAGGTTTCGCCAGGTGCTCACTAAGTTGAAGAAGGAACATCATACGTCGGTTTGGTAGAAGCCTTCTGGTGCGGGTTGTCTCCAGGTAAATTATGTACATACGTAGCAAAGGCAGACACATCCAGAATATTACAAAATAATGGTAAAGGACATCTATTCGTTCGCTGCTTGATTGAATATTCTGCTAAGCATTTAACGATGTTATTAACGTCACCTTTCGTTTTGTTGTGATCTAATATCAAAAGTTTTTTTTTCTACAGACCTCTTACTTCGGTTTTGTAATGCATTTCAAAAAGGATCGCAACTGATTTATTTTTCTTAGGCATGAGCTGGTCCATTGTCTGCAGACCTGAGTATGTTGTGGGTTCGGAACTGGCCATTTGTGAAATCGGCACTCGTTACCATTTAAAATTTCATATATTTTGACTTGGTAACCCACCCACCAGCAATGGTGCCATATTCACAGTTTTAGCTGAAAATCACATTTTTTTTTGGACAAACTTTTCTTCAAAATTTCAGAATTGAAATAACAAATTAATGTATCTCTTCTCGTTTTTTTTTGAATGTAAGTTTTTAAGTGCAAAAGATGCAATGCATTCCTCTTTTGAATAAAATGCAGCTGCATTCCAATCGTACGGTTAAAAACCGTAACTCTCCAAAGCTCCCGTTGATTTTGAAGGTTAAAATTTTTTTGTTAAAAAATTCCGTTTTTTTTTCTTAGGAATTCAATGTTTTTTGAAGATTAAATCTGGCAACACTGCCCACCAATCACAATGGAATGGCCATAGTTTAGTATTTATCAGCACAACTTTGCTGTTTACATTGTTTTAAGAGCATTCTAAAATTTTTCAGATATTTTGTAAATATTTTTCCGTATACAGAAAGTTGTTTCAACTATCCTGATGGCTGAAGAACTCGTCATAATATATTCGTAATATTGTTTGGACATAGATCGTAATCCTCATAAGCCGTTACAGAGCACAACTTATACTTGGGCGTTTAAAATGTAAAAGATGTAGATATAATTTAGTCAGAAGTGCTTAAACTATCACAGGACAGCGGAGTAATTCTAAATAAATACGAACCGCTGGAAACTGCAAAACTGAATACTTAAAAATTGTACACATTTCTAGGTTTTGGATTTGGAAATGGACATTTGCCCTTATTTGTGACTCACGATTTCATTTATTTATCAATTTATTAATATATATTTTAAAATCAATCGAACAAAATGAAATTGAAAAATATTGTTTCTACTTTACCGATAAACTTATACACTGTAGTGCAGAAAGTGGTAATGATAGCAACAAAACTTATTTTATATTTAATTTATATTATGTTTATATTTAATTTATGTTTATATTTAATTTATATATCTGGTTAAGATATTAAAGCGCGTGTCTACAGAAGTAAACGCCCAATTTTAAATTTCAAACTTCTTCATCACTTCAACAAATATAAAAAAATAATAACTAATTCGAATCAGCAAGCCACCCGCAAAAGAGAAAACTCCGAACAAGAAGCATTCAGTTAGAAATAAAACAAAATGAAGGGTAGACAAATTTTTTGCCTGCAGCTCGTCTTAGCAAATGTGTGGATATAAGAGTTTGAAGTGGATAA
>NW_016165782.1:25184-26375 GCF_001687245.7 Rhagoletis zephyria | reverse complement strand
TTGAACTCCATTATTACTTTGCTTAATAGCTTCTTTGCAATTTCTGTAACAATAACTGTATTTAAATGGTCGGAAGTTCTTATAATACCTTCAGTAGCAGCTAAAACTATTGATACTATTACTTTGTTTTCCGAAGAAATTTCTTCAGTGAGTTGCTTAAATGGCTTCAAAACNATTGTCTGTAACGCAGACAAATATTTTACTTTGTATTTCCCAATAGGACAATAAATTACACAACTCATTTTTTATGTATTCAGCCGTATGTCGCTCATGGCACTCAAAACATCCTAATAAAGCTGATTTTAGTTCCCAATTTAATAAATAATGGGCCGTAACGGCTTGGTAAGAAGTTGTGGCTCTTGAAGTCCAACCCTCGGTTGTAATCGAGATATGTTTTACACTTTGCAATTCTTCCTTTAAACGTTTCTGAGCGTCTGAATAATGTGCATCCAGCAAAGTATTGCTTAATATGTACCTTGAAGGTATTTTATAGCCTGGTTCTAAGTAAGTGAGCAGATCTTTAAAGCCCGTGTCTTCGACTACAGAAAAGGGCTGAAGGTCTTTAACAACCATTTTAAAAATTAAATCGTTTATTTTTTTTTTCTCTAACTACACTTACGGGACGCTCAATAAAGGCACTTAACTTAGTTTGCTTTGATCTTGTTTCATTTGTTGGTGTATTACCTATTTGAATATCTGATGACGTTGGTGGTGCAGGATCTTCCTGAACTACTGTTGTTGTATCTGATGACGTTAATGGTACAGGATCCTCTTGAACTACTGTTGTTGTATCTGACACGGAGGATGATATTATGTTTTCGTAAGATGAAGGATGTTTTTTTACCAAGTGTTTTTTTTAATTTGTTGTGGAGCCGCCTTTTACTGAATAAAGCGATTTGCATATATCGCATTTCGCCTTTCCATCATTAACGGGTGTGAAAAAGTTCCACATTCGGCTGCTCTTTTTATCCATTATTACTATAAAATCAATTTGAAATTAGTTAAAATGTTGTTTAGTTATGTTAGTTAGTTATGGATGTGCATATACACGCAACACCTTTTGTAACGAATCGTTACTGGCGATTCGAACAAATACAAAATTGCGGTAACGAATACATACGGTTTGTGAGGTAGACGAAGAATTCAAAAGTGCGGTAACGAATACATACGGTTTGTGAGGTAGAGGAAGAA
>NW_016165782.1:0-21545 GCF_001687245.7 Rhagoletis zephyria | reverse complement strand
GCACCATCATTGCCTGGAATTGTCTCCACGACTCGTCCCAATGGCCATCTTAACGGCGGTACATTGTCTTCCTTGATCAACACCAGATCGTTGAGTTGAATGTTATTGCGTGGTGTACTCCACTTCACCCGTTGCTGAAGCTCCTTGATGTATTCCGCTTGCCATCGTTCCCAAAAATTTTGTTGAATTGCCTGTACAATTTGAAACCGTTTAAGTAGACAACCCTTTGATATTGTTGGTTCGGTGATTGCAGTCAGGGGCCTGCCTACTAAAAAATGGGCTGGGGTCAATGCACGAAGATCATCGGGGTTGGTTGATAGCGGAGTTAGAGGTCGGCTATTTATTATAGCTTCTGCTTGACAGCAAACTGTATGCAACTCGTCGAAGTTGAGTAGATGTGAACCGACTGCTCTGCGGAGGTAATATTTGGCGCGTTTGACGGCACTTTCCCATAGACCGCCGAAATGGGGAGACCTGGGTGGGATAAATTTCCACTCTATACCTTCTTCCGCAAGTTTCTCCTGAATTGTTGTAATGTGCTGCTCTGAGATGAATGCTGACAACATTTCGCGTAGTTCGCGATTTGCGCCAACGAAGTTTGTTGCATTGTCAGAAAAAATTGTTTTGCACCTTCCTCGTCTCGCGATGAAGCGTTTGAGCGCGGCAATGAATGACATCGTGGTAAGATCTGGAACCAGTTCAAGATGCACCGCTTTGGTTGTGAAGCAGATGAATAAACTTATGTACACCTTCAATGGTCCCCTGTTTCGAATTCGTTGCGTAATTGAGAATGGGCCACAGTAGTCAACGCCCGAGATTTCGAACGGAAATGTTGGTTGCACACGCTCTTGAGGAAGGGCGCCCATTAGCTGGTACTCTAGCCGTGGCTTGTTACGGAAGCACAGCACGCATCGATGCACCACTTGTCTTATTAGACTCCTTGCGTTTACGACCCAAAATCTGTCACGAATAATACTTAACAATGTTTGGCAGCCAGCATGTAAGTGGCGACGATGGAGTGTGTCAACAAGCGTGCGAACGAACGGATGTGTCTTCGGCAAGAGAATGGGGTGTTTTGCTTCGAACGGAAATGAGTAGTTGTTAAGTCTCCCACCGACTCTTATGACTCAATTGTGAATAAATGGAGAAAGTTGATTAAAATTTGAAAGACGACTTACACCACCGCTTTCCAATTCCTTATATTCCTTTGCAAAGGCTGTTCTCTGAATATATTCGCATATCAACAAAAGAGACGAATCTAACTCGCTGGCGGAAATGGGACCAGCATTAAACGGTATATGACGCAATGACGAAATAAAGCGATTGATATACGCAAAAATACGTAAAAGTTTATTATAACTGTTTACATATTTGTGCTCGGCAATGATGTCCGGTTGAGGTGATATCGTCAGAGATATGCCGTGGTTTCGTTGCTCTGGAATCACATCGTGGATGTGTATTGGATTGTTGGGCCACTGGCTGCTGTCTCTGACTAGGAATTCAGGACCGTGGAACCAAAGGCTGTTGGCGGCAATGTCCTTTACAGTTGCTCCTCGTGACACCAAGTCAGCAGGATTTTCTTCCGACGGAACGTGATGCCAAGTGAAGTCACCAGTTAATTGCTGAATTTTCGCTACTCTGTTTGATACGAAGGTGGTCCAGTGATACGCTTCGCGCTGTATCCATGATAGGGTGATGGTCGAATCGGACCAACAATGCACGTTTCTTGGCGTTACCTTGTACGCAAATATTGAAATGACTGAATGTAGTAACTCTGCGAGCAAGGTGGCTGCACACAATTCCAACCTTGGCAAAGTGATTTCCTTTGTAGGCGCTACTCGCGATTTTGCGCACACAAGTGTTGAGCATGGGCCACTGATTGATTGATTCACGGCATATATGCAAGCACCGTAGGCCTTGCTGCTTGCATCTGCGAACGCGTGAATGACAGTGTCTGCATCGTAGACGAAAAATCTTGGCGTCTGAATGCCATCGATGAACGATAACTGATGGCAAATACCCTTCCATTCAGTGTGAATTGATTGGGGAACTGCTTCATCCTACGCAAGACGCAGCTTCCACAGCTGCTGCATAAGTATTTTGCATTTTACCATGACGGGATTGAGCAAGCCAAGCGGATCGAAAAAGCTGGCCACCTGTGATAGTATTGTTCTCTTGGTAACCTTTGATGATTGATGACCTGGCGGTGTGTATGAGAACATGAAGCAGTCCGTCGTTGGAGACCATTTGAGACCTAGAGCCTTGACATAAGCCTTGTCGTCAACACTTACAATTTGCTCCCGATCTTCTGCTGCTACGTCGGCTATGATGTCATCTGAGTTGGATGCGAACTTTCGAAGGGGAAATCCCCCAGTTTTTAACAGACTGCTGACTTCGGTTTTTATGGAGTTCACTTCATCGATTGTAGCACCACCAGTCATCAGGTTGTCGACGTAGAAATCACGAAGAGTAATTGGTGCTCCAATTGGATATGCCGACATATTTTCATGTGCTAATTGTTGCAAACATCGAACTGCCAAAAATGGCGCACAGCTGGTTCCGTAGGTGACCGTTTGCAGCTGGTATGTTGCAAGTGGCTTGTTGGGTGTGGCGCCACAGAATGCACTGCCACTTAGCATCCCTTGGATCTACAATGATTTGCCGATACATTTTGGCTATATCGGCCATTAGAACATATTGATGAGTGCGAAACCTTGACAAGATTGTTACGATGTCATCTTGTAAATTGGGTCCAATGCGAAGAATGCTGTTGAGGACCCTTCCATTGGAGGTGCTGCACGAAGCGTCAAACACCACCCGTAGCTTGGTCGTTAAGCTGTCCATTTTTTTTACGCAATGGTGTGGAATGTACGTGCCCACCTTAGCGGAGAATTCATGCGGATCTACCAACGTCATGTGCTTAAGCTCTATGTACTCCTGCATGAATTTACTGTATTCAGTCTTGAGTACTGGATCGCGTAGCACCCTTTTTTCCAGTACGTAAAAACGTCGCTTTGCTATGTCGATTGATTGTCCAAGTACGGATGGCTCTTCAGAAAATGGTAGTCGAACGATGAATTTATTCGTTAGCGGACAACGAGTGGTATTTTGACGAAAGTGAGCCTCGCATTCTTCTTCGGGTGATGTTCGTGAATTTGCTTGATGACGGGCAGTATCTTCAAGTCTCCAGAAGCGTTCTAAAGACTCGTCTAATGGTGATTGTGTAAGTGTTGGTGGATCGACGGATTCCAACAATGACACCGCTGTTGATAATGATGATGATGATAGCGCTGAGCGTGAGTTGATTGCACCAGCCACTATCCATCCCAATTGAGTCTTTTGAAGTATTGGCAGCTCCTCTCCGATCTTTATCTGACCTACTGACAGAATGTCAAAGAAGAGACTTGCTCCAATTAGCAAATCAATCAGACCGGATATGTTGAATGTGTCGTCAGCTAGGGCTATGTTTTTCGGTACACTCCAGGCTGCGATATCGATGGATTTTTGTGGTTGAGACGACGAAATTGATGGCATGATTACCACCTGTGTTAGTGCTGCAAATCCACTATGTAGTGATTTAATTTCGATGACTGCTGAGTATCGTGACGTGGTCAACACGGACCCAATTCCACTAATTTCCGTGGTCACCTTGTTTCTCTTGACCCTTAATAATTGGGCAATGCGCTCGGAGATGAAACTCAGCTGGGACCCAGAGTCCAGCAAAGCACGAGCCATTAGCGTTGTTCCATGTGTATTGTGCAACTGCACTAGCGCAGTTGCCAAGATAACGTCCTGATGTGGCCTACCTGCATGCAGAGCCGACGTAGATGCTTGATGTAGTGCTTGATCACCTACAGGTGGTTGTTGACTTCTATGAAGAAGAGTGTGATGAGGCTCTTTGCACTCTTGACATCGATTAGTTGATGGGCAATTGGGTGCTGTGTGCTTTGCTCCTAGGCAGTTGAAACAAAGACGATTGTTCTTAACCAAGATGTAGCGCTTCATTGGATCCATCAGTGTGAATTTAGTGCACTTAAAGGCCGTATGGTGGTTGCTTTCATTACAAAGCGTACATTTGTTGTTGTTTGCGGTTGCTGTGAATGTTGATTTTTGCCCTGAGGATTTTGTTGCTGCTGTTGACGTGCCTTTGCCTAGTGAACCTTTGTTGGCCTCAATGATGCTTACTGTTTGGCATCGGCGTTCGATGAATTTCGTCAGATCATCCCAGGACGGAAGATGAAGGCTTGGGGAGCTCGCTTTGTCGCATGTTGCTACAATTTCTTCCTCCCACTTCACTTGCATATCTGGATCCAATTTTGCAACTATAAGTTGGAGTAGTATACCATCCGCAATTTGATTTGGTGAGGCAAATGATTGCATTGCCCGAAGATGCGCGTTTATGCTGTCGACAAATTCTCTCAATGATGAAGCGTTTGCAGGCTGTGTGCCCTTGCAGTTGAGTATTGCTTGCAGATGCGATTGAAAGATGTACCTCTTGTTGTCGTATCTGGTGATTAATAGCTCAATTGCGCGCTTGTAGTTACTGGTGGTAACTTCTAGCGACTGTACCAAGCGAAAGGCGTTGTGTGTGAGGCACGAGCGCAAGTACTGGAACTTCTCTATGTCCTCCAGTCCAGAGTTATTTTGTACAAGGGTTGTAAACATATTGAAGAAGTCCAGCCATTCTGTGTAGCTGCCACTGAACTTGGTTAGCTGCAGTTTCGGCAAGCTGTGGCGAGGCGCCGACGGTGATGGTGCGACCACTCTCGTACTGCTGAGCGTGTATACCCTGCGCAACTCCGACATGCGCTCAATGATTGCACTCTTCACTTCACAAAAAGTGTCTTCAAATGTTGTGCGATGATAAACTTCCAGCTGAGATTCGTCCAGTGACTCGAGCTCTGTCTGTAGCCGCTCGAAAGTGTTGAAGTGGTGTTCCACCAGCTGCAGCTTCGTCTCTAACTGGTATTGCGACATGTTGTCTAGTTGATGGATGTTGGTGTGCAGGTCCATAACCCGTTGTAGTATCCTTATTTGAATATTGGTATTACTGGCCATCATTGCCGGCGTTCCACAGTCTGTGTCTGAGCCCATGACAGCTTGTTGGTGAGCCAGATAGATCCGGCTCGAAGGACCTCGGTGAATGAGCAAGTGGGCTTTTCCACTTGCCGATGCCCAAAGAAATAAAAAACAAAAACGTTTAAGTTTGACGATTTATTTGAAGAGCAGCCCTTGTGGCCTTGCTCTGTTCATAAGTGGACTGTCTCCAAAATATAATTCAATAGCTTCTTATATACAAAAAGTTTGCGATGATATACGCCGTTATGCATTGCCCTTGAAACTTGTTTGTTTTCGATGAGCGGTCCATACAAACTTACATTTGGTCAGCGACCCAATTATGTTACCGTTTGAAATCATAACATTCGCTTATCACTAAGAGAATCGTCGGCTCGCTGCTAGCTGGTTATCATGATAGAAGAGTGATAAGCGAAGAGCATCGACGGTGCGGCTCCCAAATGTAGTCACCGCGAACAGAGTGTTGTTGTCATTGTTGTATGCCCAAGCTTGTATGTATGAAAGTGTAGATACCTATTTGGCTACATACATATATCCAGAAGTTGAGAGTGCATTTACGTATGTAGCTAGGTGCAGTTGTGTGTACATATGTATGTATATCAGCGGCAGCGGTTATTATGTTCTGCGGCCAGCTGATAAAGAAAATTACAGTGGTGGCTCAGTAAGTCGTACACTTGGAGCATTATGTGCTCCAACATTATTGATTATATAACTGTAATCGATATAATAATCATTATAATAATCGATATTGTTATCGATACAATAATGTATATTGTTATTGGTATAATAATCGATTAAATAATTGATTTTGTTATCGATTTAGTCTATTATATTGTTAACGATATGTATAATAATCGATACTGATGTTTGTTATATTTATCGATGAATTAATCGATTTTACAATCGTTGAATTTTTCTATATGTGTATGGATATTGTTATCGGTATTTTTATCAACACAGTTATCAAGAGGGTTATCGACACACTTATCGGAAGATGGAATGTGATCACATTACATGGCATCACTTCACATTTATCACATGATATGAAGAGACATCATATGATATTGCATCACATTACACGATATCACATGACATGATATTATATGATATGACATCACATTATATCACGATCCAGAAAATAAAGGTCGCGCCATTCGCGGACCACTAACCCTCTCTTCGTCGATTTGACAGCATCCACCCAATCGCTGACGTCATAAAATACTTTTGTTAACATTCACTGTTGCCAACTGGATGCTTTTCGTGCCAAATTTAGTGAAACAAAAGAAACATTGATTTTTATTAATTTGAATCGGAATCCTTACAATAAAATTATGTATGTATATATATAAAGTCCATAAAATATACCAATAAAAATTTGGTGCTTTTTCAAATTCAAAACTTGGCAATACTGCCTTTTGTTCGATGCTTCCTCTTTTTCTTCTCGAGTTCGTCTTGCTCTCTCATTCTGGTATTTTTTGACGTCACGGCCAGTTGCTCTCAACTCGATTGGCGCAATCTTGTATTCTATCATTCTTGACATTATATGGCATGACATCAAATGACTTGACATCACATGATATGACATCGTATGACATGGCATGGCATTACATGACGTGGCATCACATGATATGACATCATATGGTATGACATCATATGACATGACATCAGAGGATATGACAACACATGACATGACATCCTATCGTATCACATAAAATCACGTCACATCTTATCACGTCATCGCACTTCATCTCATCTACGTGAATAGAAAAAGAAAAGGATATAAGCAAAGATATGAAATATAAAAACAAAGATGAAGACCAAGGTAAATTTACCGATTTCAAAACCAAAAACACCGTTGGAAAGGTAATTTTCTGTAGATGAGGAGAGTTTTAATACTTTTGAAATTGGTTGAAAATCGTCGTTTAAAAATTTCCATATTTGTGTATGGTTGTTTTTGCAATCTGTACAATTTAAGCTGTTTCGCATTTTGTTTTACTTCGTATTTGAAATTTAACTTTGAAATAAAGGTAAATATGAAGATGAAGAAACAAGCGATAACGATGAAGACAAAAAAGGCAAAAGTGAAGATAAAGACGAAAATGGTGGTAAAGACAAAAATGGAGACAATGAGAAATACATAAGAATTAGGGTAACAGAGTTGAAATTTTCCGATAGGAATCGAAATAAAACCAGCCATAAAGGTTACTGAAATTTATTGAATCATCGAAGTTTATAATTATCGAAATTTATCCATGCTTGTTAAGTCATCGCAACGTATCGAATTATTCAAACTGATCAGTGTTTATTGAGTTGTCGAAATTTATAGACACAGAAACTAAGTTGTCCAAATTTACGTATAGTTATCGAGCTATAAAAACGTGTGAGATTAACGAAATTTGTCAAGTCAAAGAAATGTATCAAGTTATCGATATTTATTGAATTATCATCATTTATAGACTTAACGAAATTTATCGAGGTGTCGTAATGCATGGAGTTCTTTCAACTTACAGAGTTATCGACAATTATTGATCTACTGAAATTGGTTGGTTCAATGAATCGAAGTTTATGGAATTTTCAAAATATATCGATTTATCGAAATTTCAAGATTATATAAACTTATCGATGTATCACTGCTTATCGAATTTAATCGTCTTAACTGAGTGTAACGAGTTATCAAAATGTTTAGATAGTTTTCGAAAAATGTGGAGCTGTCAAAAGTAAAAATTTATAAAGGTATCCAAAGAATTTACATTTTTGATTATCGAAATTTATCGAGCCCTCGAATTTCACACTTATCGAAATTGGTCGAGTTAACGAATTTTGTTTAGTTATCGGATTTTAATGTTCTTTAAATTCATCGAAATATCGATATGTATCAACTCATTGAAATTTATCGATAAACTTGAATGTATCGGGTCAATTCCAAGTCCTGCCGAAGTCTTCCAAAGACCTTCCCAGATAAAAAAAAATTTATTTACGTTTTAGTTCCAAAGCAGAAGATTTTCCGGTTAGTTAATTTTTTACCGTCTAAGTTTTGCTACGTGTTAAGTTAGAAAACCTCTCCAAGACTTCTAAAACTAGAAAAACTGTCGAATTTCGACAGTAACTGGCACTCCAGTTCCAATTAAAGTTGAACTATTTTGTCCGTTATTCCTCTCTAGCTTGTTCGACCTCCAAATGACATTCACTTGCAATTCCTCCAATAGAAGCTAAGCGATTTTCCCGCTTGACCTCTATTTCTGGTTTGCTAGGTCATTGACTTTGGCTTCTAAATGACTTTGACCTTGAAATGACTTTAGTCTTCATTCACTCTCAACAGCGTTTCAGCAATTTGGTTTTTGTTGTTGTTTTTTCGTTGAAATAATTAGATACACAAGTATAACCTTTTTGTACTTTTCGGGATTAAAATATTTTCTTTTTAAAACTTTTTTTTCATCACGGTCTTTCGATTAGTCAAATATTTTGTAGTTCATAACGTCCAATCTTTTTAATTTTTGTTTATTTTTATTTATTTATTTCAAAAAAGTCAAAAAACTAACAATGGTTCTTACTGACTAAAATGCTAACCTAGACTTGAACATTTATACAGAAAATGCTAGAAGAATATTGAGTTTAGTAAATTAGAAAACACATTCTTAGGCAAAGAAAAATCAAGCGTAATAGAATTCGCAATCTCGTTAAGTTCGCGAACCCCCCCGCTTGACCTCTACTTCTGGTTTGCTGGGTCATTGACTTTGGCTTCTAAATGACTTTGACCTTGAAATGACTTTAGCCTTCATTCACTCTCAACAGCGTTTCAGCAATTTGGTTTTTGTTGTTGTTTTTTCGTTGAAATAATTAGATACACGAGTATAACCTTTTTGTACTTTTCGGGATTATAATATTTTCTTTTTAAAACTTTTTTTTCTTCACGGTCTTTCGATTAGTCAAATATTTTTTAGTTTATAACGTCCGATCTTCAAATTAGACCCGCTCTTTTCGAACGACTTTATTTTTTGGTTGCAAAAATGTTCTTTTCGAACGATTTTACTTAAACCACGTATCTATTCAAATGTGAAAAAAAAATTTTCATATATATTTACTATAAGTTTACTGATTAAAAATGTTCTTTCCGAACGATTTTTCTTTCATTCAATCACACGAATCGTTTGCAGTGCGTTTTTATTTATTTTTTCGCGACCGACTGCGCCAGTAATCAAGTAGACGGAATGTTGCTGTTTTGGTCTTTATTCAGTGACTTCTACTTTACAACTCCACAATTTCATACTTAAAACTAAACTTATAGCTATGCTAAGAGAGCCAAAAGTGTTACATTATTGTTAATCTTATGTTAATTAACAGTGGCTCGCAGAACTACTCCTGTAATACATAACTATATATAAAAATGTTGTGTTCATATGTCACGGTCGTCAAAACTCGACAACGGATGAACCGATTTGAATATTTTTTTTGTGTTGTTCGGTATAATACCAGAACCAATGATATCGCAAAAAATTGGAGGGTTGCCACCTATTTGAAAATTTTTAAACCCAATTATATTGATTAAATAAATAAATTATTACAATATGGGTATCAAATTAAAGAGGTTTAAGAAAGATAACTGCTGAAAATATTTTTGACGAGGGTTGCCACCTATTTGAAAATTTTAACTCAGTCAAATTGAACAAATAAATGAAATATTACAATATGGGTATCAAATTAAAGAGGTTTAAGAAAGATAACTGTTGGAAATATTTTTGAGAAGGGTTGCCACCAATTTTAAAATTTTAACTCAGTCAGATTGATAAAATAAATGAAATAGTGCCATGCGGGTGTCAAACTAAAGTGTTTTAAGAAGACTTGCAGCAGAAAATATATTTGAGGAGGGGTGCCACCTGTCTGAAAACTTAACTAAATTGCATTGATAAAATAAATTAAATATTACAATATTGGTATCAAATTAAAGAGGTTTAAGAAGGATAACTGTTGAAAATATTTTTTAAGGAGGGTTGCCACCTATTTTAAAATTTAACTCAGTTAAATTGATAAAGTATGTGAAATATTGCTAAAGGGATTTTCAAAGACCTACAGTCGAAAATATGTTTGAGGAGGGTGGCAACCTGTTTGAAAATTTAACGCAATTAAATTGGTAAAATAAATGAAATGTTACAATATCGGTAAAAGGCATTTGAGAAATCTTGATTAAGAAATCTTTATATACATATATAAAACTCGAGAACGGCTCAACCGATTTGAATAATTTTGTTTGTATTGTTCCGTATAATTTATATCACAAAAATTTGGAGGGTTACCACCTGTTTGAAAATTTGAAATTCATTTAAGTTGATAAAATAAATGACATATTATAATATGGGTATCAGATTAAATAGGTTTAAGAAAGATGACTGAGGGATGAGGATGGACGGTTGCCACCTATTTGAAAATTTTAACTCAGTTAAATTGATAAAATAAATGAAAAATTGCCATGTGGGTATCAAACTTAATAGTTTTAAGAGTTTAAAGAGTGGACTGAGTAGGCAATTCGGGAGTAGTAAAGTTCTCTCTTGACGTACAAAAACCATACTATAAGTCACTCATCGTGCCCATGCTGGTATAAGGCGCAGAAGAATGGACAATGATAGTGGCCATGAGCCGGCACTTGGAGTATTCGAGAGAAATATCTTACGGAGGATTTACAGGCCCCTACGCGTTGGCGACGATGAGTACCGCAGACGATGGAACGATGAGCTGTATAAGCTTTACAGCGGCTCCGCTGGCTTCGCCATGTCGTTCGAATGGGAACCATGTTCCAGGTCTAAAAGTATTCGACTCGCAATCCCCTGGTGGTAGCAGAGGAAGAGAGAGGAGCCCACTGCATTAGAAAGACCAAGTGGAGAAGGATTTGGCTTCACGTGATATTTCCAGTTGGCGTGAGTTAGCACAGAGAGAAGCGACTGGCGTGCTTTGTTGAACTCGGCTAAAATCGCTTATGCGTTACAGCGCCAATTAAGATGCAAATGATAAATGACCTTCTTCTTATAAGATTGTGGCAACTTTCGATGAAAAAATTACATAGTCGTATCTCTGGAACATCTGCGTCATTGTTACCAGGTGGAAACACTTCCCATTTAGCTCTTATGCTACCATTGAACATATAAATCATCGAAACTCCCACGTGCAGTATTTCTAGATCATCCGATATGGGAAAAGAACATATGTATTATAAAAATGTAAACTCACTATTTGGGATGAGTGCACAATGGCACATAAAAAATGTTTCCGAATATTCAAATTAATAACAGAAATCACGATTGGCTCAGTGAACGAGCTATTCTTGCCGCGAAGAATAAGGATGTCTATCAACTCAATAATGTTTTTCAATCCAGTATTCGAAGTTAAGAGATAACATAAATACCGTCATGGAAACAGATGAAACAGTTAATTATCCAACGGAATTTTTGAACTCGATTGATCCTCCAGGGATTACCCAACATACTGAAATTGAAAATAGGTGTGGCAATTATTATGTTGCGGAATATTAATCAGCCAAAACTCTGCAACGGCAAGAAACTCGCAATTAAAAAATTCATGAATAACGTAGTGAAAGCAAAGATTTTAACGTGGCCTTTCAAAGGTGAAGAATTCCGTGATTCCGACCGATACACCATTTCAATTTAAAAGATGGCAAATCCCAATTCGATTGGCATTCGGAATCACAATCAGCAATGCTCAAGGTCAACCTTTGGAAAAGTATGGTTTAGATTTAGATGCCAATGGCTTCTCAGCTGGACAAATCTATGTTGCGGGTTGGCAAACCAGATAGCGTTTATATCTACGTAGAGAATGGAAAAACTTTGTGTGCCTACACACAAGTATTGCAAAATCAAACTTATCTGAAACGTATGCTTTGTTTTGTTAATCATTTATCATCCATGTAACAGGAATATGCTACAGCAAAGCGTGGCAGGGTACATCTAGTTTGGTATAAATTTTGAGCATCGTTTTTCAGTTCGCTTGTATATCGTTTTTGCGGGCTGCAGGGGAGTCGTTTTTGCGACCCGCCGGTAAGTCGTTTTTGCGTGTGCTTTTCATCCGACGGCTAGTTCGCCGGCGAACAAATTGTTCACCAAAACGAGTCGGAAACGACGTCGTTTGGCAAATTGGGTATAGGTCAGTGGTCGGCGCTTCTTACCCCAATTGTGGAAGATCAACTCACACGTATTCTTACGCTATATCGTTTAGTCATTGGCTAGAGAGCAACGAATCGACATCGTGCTTGGCTGTTGCGCTTTGTTTCTTGTATGCAAAAATGCCTTGCGAGAAATATTACATGCTTGAAAATGCTTTTGGTGACATGCAATGCCTTTTGTGTTATAAGTCATTTAAAAAAATAAAAAAATATACTATTCAAAGACATTTTAATGAAGAAGAAATTCAACGACTTTTTAATGGAAAAAGTAAATTTTTTTTTCAAAGAATTAAAGGGTGGTTGTTAAAGGGAATATGTATGCGATTAAAAGACATTTTTAATCATTTCATAATGACAAAGAAAATTTTGATGTACATGAATTTCATTTGTTTTATTTAATTTTGAAATTTTTTATTTGAAATTTACTTCAGTATTTTCAAAACTCAAAAAACTAAAAACTCGAGAAAACCAGTTTTAAAGTTTTGAAAGGGAATTAATACATATTACCTTTATCATGAGCCGGCACTTGGAGTATTCGAGAGAAATATCTTACGGAGGATTTACAGGCCCCTACGCGTTGGCGACGATGAGTACCGCAGACGATGGAACGATGAGCTGTATAAGCTTTACAGCGGCTCCGCTGGCTTCGCCATGTCGTTCGAATGGGAACCATGTTCCAGGTCTAAAAGTATTCGACTCGCAATCCCCTGGTGGTAGCAGAGGAAGAGAGAGGAGCCCACTGCATTAGAAAGACCAAGTGGAGAAGGATTTGGCTTCACGTGATATTTCCAGTTGGCGTGAGTTAGCACAGAGAGAAGCGACTGGCGTGCTTTGTTGAACTCGGCTAAAATCGCTTATGCGTTACAGCGCCAATTAAGATGCAAATGATAAATGACCTTCTTCTTATAAGATTGTGGCAACTTTCGATGAAAAAATTACATAGTCGTATCTCTGGAACATCTGCGTCATTGTTACCAGGTGGAAACACTTCCCATTTAGCTCTTATGCTACCATTGAACATATAAATCATCGAAACTCCCACGTGCAGTATTTCTAGATCATCCGATATGGGAAAAGAAGATATGTATTATAAAAATGTAAACTCACTATTTGGGATGAGTGCACAATGGCACATAAAAAATGTTTCCGAATATTCAAATTAATAACAGAAATCACGATTGGCTCAGTGAACGAGCTATTCTTGCCGCGAAGAATAAGGATGTCTATCAACTCAATAATGTTTTTCAATCCAGTATTCGAAGTTAAGAGATAACATAAATACCGTCATGGAAACAGATGAAACAGTTAATTATCCAACGGAATTTTTGAACTCGATTGATCCTCCAGGGATTACCCAACATACTGAAATTGAAAATAGGTGTGGCAATTATTATGTTGCGGAATATTAATCAGCCAAAACTCTGCAACGGCAAGAAACTCGCAATTAAAAAATTCATGAATAACGTAGTGAAAGCAAAGATTTTAACGTGGCCTTTCAAAGGTGAAGAATTCCGTGATTCCGACCGATACACCATTTCAATTTAAAAGATGGCAAATCCCAATTCGATTGGCATTCGGAATCACAATCAGCAATGCTCAAGGTCAACCTTTGGAAAAGTATGGTTTAGATTTAGATGCCAATGGCTTCTCAGCTGGACAAATCTATGTTGCGGGTTGGCAAACCAGATAGCGTTTATATCTACGTAGAGAATGGAAAAACTTTGTGTGCCTACACACAAGTATTGCAAAATCAAACTTATCTGAAACGTATGCTTTGTTTTGTTAATCATTTATCATCCATGTAACAGGAATATGCTACAGCAAAGCGTGGCAGGGTACATCTAGTTTGGTATAAATTTTGAGCATCGTTTTTCAGTTCGCTTGTATATCGTTTTTGCGGGCTGCAGGGGAGTCGTTTTTGCGACCCGCCGGTAAGTCGTTTTTGCGTGTGCTTTTCATCCGACGGCTAGTTCGCCGGCGAACAAATTGTTCACCAAAACGAGTCGGAAACGACGTCGTTTGGCAAATTGGGTATAGGTCAGTGGTCGGCGCTTCTTACCCCAATTGTGGAAGATCAACTCACACGTATTCTTACGCTATATCGTTTAGTCATTGGCTAGAGAGCAACGAATCGACATCGTGCTTGGCTGTTGCGCTTTGTTTCTTGTATGCAAAAATGCCTTGCGAGAAATATTACATGCTTGAAAATGCTTTTGGTGACATGCAATGCCTTTTGTGTTATAAGTCATTTAAAAAAATAAAAAAATATACTATTCAAAGACATTTTAATGAAGAAGAAATTCAACGACTTTTTAATGGAAAAAGTAAATTTTTTTTTCAAAGAATTAAAGGGTGGTTGTTAAAGGGAATATGTATGCGATTAAAAGACATTTTTAATCATTTCATAATGACAAAGAAAATTTTGATGTACATGAATTTCATTTGTTTTATTTAATTTTGAAATTTTTTATTTGAAATTTACTTCAGTATTTTCAAAACTCAAAAAACTAAAAACTCGAGAAAACCAGTTTTAAAGTTTTGAAAGGGAATTAATACATATTACCTTTATCATGAGCCGGCACTTGGAGTATTCGAGAGAAATATCTTACGGAGGATTTACAGGCCCCTACGCGTTGGCGACGATGAGTACCGCAGACGATGGAACGATGAGCTGTATAAGCTTTACAGCGGCTCCGCTGGCTTCGCCATGTCGTTCGAATGGGAACCATGTTCCAGGTCTAAAAGTATTCGACTCGCAATCCCCTGGTGGTAGCAGAGGAAGAGAGAGGAGCCCACTGCATTAGAAAGACCAAGTGGAGAAGGATTTGGCTTCACGTGATATTTCCAGTTGGCGTGAGTTAGCACAGAGAGAAGCGACTGGCGTGCTTTGTTGAACTCGGCTAAAATCGCTTATGCGTTACAGCGCCAATTAAGATGCAAATGATAAATGACCTTCTTCTTATAAGATTGTGGCAACTTTCGATGAAAAAATTACATAGTCGTATCTCTGGAACATCTGCGTCATTGTTACCAGGTGGAAACACTTCCCATTTAGCTCTTATGCTACCATTGAACATATAAATCATCGAAACTCCCACGTGCAGTATTTCTAGATCATCCGATATGGGAAAAGAAGATATGTATTATAAAAATGTAAACTCACTATTTGGGATGAGTGCACAATGGCACATAAAAAATGTTTCCGAATATTCAAATTAATAACAGAAATCACGATTGGCTCAGTGAACGAGCTATTCTTGCCGCGAAGAATAAGGATGTCTATCAACTCAATAATGTTTTTCAATCCAGTATTCGAAGTTAAGAGATAACATAAATACCGTCATGGAAACAGATGAAACAGTTAATTATCCAACGGAATTTTTGAACTCGATTGATCCTCCAGGGATTACCCAACATACTGAAATTGAAAATAGGTGTGGCAATTATTATGTTGCGGAATATTAATCAGCCAAAACTCTGCAACGGCAAGAAACTCGCAATTAAAAAATTCATGAATAACGTAGTGAAAGCAAAGATTTTAACGTGGCCTTTCAAAGGTGAAGAATTCCGTGATTCCGACCGATACACCATTTCAATTTAAAAGATGGCAAATCCCAATTCGATTGGCATTCGGAATCACAATCAGCAATGCTCAAGGTCAACCTTTGGAAAAGTATGGTTTAGATTTAGATGCCAATGGCTTCTCAGCTGGACAAATCTATGTTGCGGGTTGGCAAACCAGATAGCGTTTATATCTACGTAGAGAATGGAAAAACTTTGTGTGCCTACACACAAGTATTGCAAAATCAAACTTATCTGAAACGTATGCTTTGTTTTGTTAATCATTTATCATCCATGTAACAGGAATATGCTACAGCAAAGCGTGGCAGGGTACATCTAGTTTGGTATAAATTTTGAGCATCGTTTTTCAGTTCGCTTGTATATCGTTTTTGCGGGCTGCAGGGGAGTCGTTTTTGCGACCCGCCGGTAAGTCGTTTTTGCGTGTGCTTTTCATCCGACGGCTAGTTCGCCGGCGAACAAATTGTTCACCAAAACGAGTCGGAAACGACGTCGTTTGGCAAATTGGGTATAGGTCAGTGGTCGGCGCTTCTTACCCCAATTGTGGAAGATCAACTCACACGTATTCTTACGCTATATCGTTTAGTCATTGGCTAGAGAGCAACGAATCGACATCGTGCTTGGCTGTTGCGCTTTGTTTCTTGTATGCAAAAATGCCTTGCGAGAAATATTACATGCTTGAAAATGCTTTTGGTGACATGCAATGCCTTTTGTGTTATAAGTCATTTAAAAAAATAAAAAAATATACTATTCAAAGACATTTTAATGAAGAAGAAATTCAACGACTTTTTAATGGAAAAAGTAAATTTTTTTTTCAAAGAATTAAAGGGTGGTTGTTAAAGGGAATATGTATGCGATTAAAAGACATTTTTAATCATTTCATAATGACAAAGAAAATTTTGATGTACATGAATTTCATTTGTTTTATTTAATTTTGAAATTTTTTATTTGAAATTTACTTCAGTATTTTCAAAACTCAAAAAACTAAAAACTCGAGAAAACCAGTTTTAAAGTTTTGAAAGGGAATTAATACATATTACCTTTATCATGAGCCGGCACTTGGAGTATTCGAGAGAAATATCTTACGGAGGATTTACAGGCCCCTACGCGTTGGCGACGATGAGTACCGCAGACGATGGAACGATGAGCTGTATAAGCTTTACAGCGGCTCCGCTGGCTTCGCCATGTCGTTCGAATGGGAACCATGTTCCAGGTCTAAAAGTATTCGACTCGCAATCCCCTGGTGGTAGCAGAGGAAGAGAGAGGAGCCCACTGCATTAGAAAGACCAAGTGGAGAAGGATTTGGCTTCACGTGATATTTCCAGTTGGCGTGAGTTAGCACAGAGAGAAGCGACTGGCGTGCTTTGTTGAACTCGGCTAAAATCGCTTATGCGTTACAGCGCCAATTAAGATGCAAATGATAAATGACCTTCTTCTTATAAGATTGTGGCAACTTTCGATGAAAAAATTACATAGTCGTATCTCTGGAACATCTGCGTCATTGTTACCAGGTGGAAACACTTCCCATNATAACAAATATTTTGACAGAAAACAGCTCAATTTTTGCTTTTATATTAAAATATCAATAATGTTGCCGACACGAAGTTTTCGTGCAAAAGAAAAAGGAAGCTGTCAAACTACCAAATTGCCGGCAATAGATGGCAAGATATAAGCTCTGATATATATTGCTCTTGAAGAGCAATGAGCGGTCTCCATTGGCTATTTATATTCTAACATATGTATCAAGATATAAACTTTATCCTGTGGAGACGGGCAGTTAGATTTTGGCGGTGTCATTGCTTAAAGAAATTATTTTTCATAAAAACGAAGCAATTATTTTCTATAGAACAAATATTGTCGACAAGATATGGCACCTGCTCAGATCGATTCGATACAAGTACTTTTCTTTCGATACCAAGTAGGTATCGAAACAACGATTCGAGTAAAAAAAGTAGTTGGTATTGAAACAAAAGTATCGAGTACATACTTGTATTTGCTTGTATCGGAATATCCCCAAGACGAACTCGACAAGAAAAAGAGGAAGCATCGGACAAAAGGCAGTATTGCCAAGTTTTGAATTTGAAAAAGCTCCAAATTTTTATTGGCGTATTTTATAGACTTTATATGCATACATAATTTTATTGTAAGGATGCCGATTCAAATTAATAAAAATCAATGTTTCTTGCACGACGGTTGATGTGGTAGATTTTAGACCTTGTGTGTAGATGTGGTAGATGCTCAAAAAAGTGGCAGATCTACCACAATGTGGTAGAAGTCCGTTCACTGCGCTGTAGTGGCATGCACAAACAACAGCAAATCAATGATGTACATATGTATCAGGGATGTTGCGAATGTGGAATTTTAGACATCCGCGGATGCGAATGCGGATGCGGATGTTTAAAAGCTAGCATCCGCGGATGCGAATGCGAATGCGGATGTCAAATATTTTTAAGAAATAAGTTTGGTGGTACATTAGGGGATTTAAGTAAATAAAAAAAGGAAAAGTTATTAATTTTTAATAATATTTTTTTATTTAGTACTTCAAATAAAAAAATTGGAACTTGGATTTAAGAAAGAGTAATTTTGCTGCCTTTTAGGATTACAGCCTGTTTTCTAACGGGTCGTAAATCAAACCTGCGCCACTAAATAACTACTCGCTCGAGGCGACAAACTTGAAAAACTTGAACTTGACAAAACTGTAAATTCTTTTCGATTGACGCTGCACCAGTTGAGAGGGCTTTGAGTTATATTTCTTTTTTTATTGCGGTGCAACAATTCCTTTTTGGGAATTGCATCGGGGCTGCAAATGTCGGATGTATCCTCCTGGCTTTCATCTTCACAATCTAGCATCATGGCAAGATCGTTGTTTAAACACTGTTATGCTCCAATTTGGAGCACCAATTCTTTTGGTTGTTTCAGAATTTGGAGATCCTGTTCCGCCAGCGTTTTTCGATTTTAGTTTTTGTGATTCATTTTTAATCCTGTCTTCTTTTAATGGTTTGAAAAATGTGCGCTTATAGCGAGGTTGTTAATAGGTGAATATGGAAAATAAATTGTTATTTTCTAGGAATGAAAATTTCGAAGAAAACTCTATTTTGAAAGTCGTGGCTGCCAGCAGAAATAGTTTAAAATCTAGTTATTTTGTTAAAAAGGTACCCCGTTTTTTATAATAATTTTAACTATGGAATCACGGACGATAAAGGTGTCAGATTTGCTTAGTTCTCGGGTGACTCCTTGGAAAGGTTCGCCTGTAATGAATACCTTGTAATTAGCTTTTTTTATTAGTTAGTTGAGCTTCCTAGTTGCAGGCAGTCACAATTAATTACTCACCGCTGTCGGTACCATAAGCTATCAAATCTGTTTTGTTGTTCCATTCCATGCGCTCAATGTGTTTTGATATATTTTTTGAGGCGAATGAACGCTAATTTCTCACATATATATCGCTAATACTATTTTAAGAGGGCTTATTTCACATTGTCGCTGAAATGCAAAAAACCACGACTAACTAAATTTTTGTATTGCCTAAAACGATGTGGGGACTTGTGATTCGATGAAATGCATCATAATCAATCAAAAAGTTAATTTTGGATTTTAAGTTAGTTGCGGCTTTTTGTATTTCAGCTACGATGTGAGTTAAGCCCTTTCCATACTATAATAACGATATATTACATGCCAAGTCCCCTCCTCAATAGATATAAAATTCACCTTGAATTAATTCTTGTTTAATATGTGAACTTGGCTGTCGACTTATTTACATATCATTTCATCTTTATTCCGATGCGTGCTAATTTTGGCAATTTACACAAAATTAAAATAAATGTTTTTGTTTTCGCGCTAAAAGACTAATGAAAAGAAACACGGAACTTAAGAATAATAAGTTTTATGAGAAAAAATAATTATACCTTTCTAAGAAAAAGTAGAAAAAAACCAGCGAAGCATCCAGTTTTTTCAACAGACCTTTGACAAATAATATTCGATAGTTACATAATTCTAACCTAATTAAAGGTAATCTTTTAAATATATATACCTACTATTATCTTACTCTTTGACTTTAACTTACGATAGAAGGTCGACGTAGGGGACAGTCTTAACGTAGCATCTCCACAGGCAAAAAAATGTTGGCTAAAATTTTTTGTTTGCCAGATATACGTGTTATCGGTGCTCTTGCACAATATTCGCATTCGCAAAAGCTCCGCATTGATTATTGCTAATGCGAAAGCGAATGCGAATGTTAAAATTTATGCGGAAGTTCCGCGGTTGCGAATGCGAATGCGAATATTCGCAACATCCCTGATATGTATGTACGTACATATGTCTACTTGCTGGGCTTCATAGAATTCGATACATTGTTTTCGCGAACTTAATAATTTAGCAAGTGCGTTAGACTATGTTCAAACAGGCCAATTAGCTGAGTCAATTAAGCTTTAAATTGCGGTATTGAGTTTGGTCTTCACACACACATGTCAGCTGCCCAATTAGCGATACGAAAACAGCTGTTGGATTACCTACAGTGATGGAAAAGTCGTTACAATCGTACCTTTATTTAGTTTGAAAGTACATTCGGTACAAACACACAATTTTAGGTACATTTGGAACGTAGCCAAATAGCTTCTCAGGAAATCAGTTCTTATTTTTATTGACATTTCAAGTCATTTTCTGGTGCGGGCAACTGGTCTAATAGCTTCCCTCCTTTGTGAAGAGGCATACAAATAATACAGAAGGGTGGTCAAAGTAACGCAACTGTAGTTGGTTTCGCCAGATAAATGCAAAATATTTCTTTTTAAAACGTCAGATCGAACAACTAGGAGGAAAGTGATTCACCTTTTCTACAACATAGTTTTGTCTCGCGCTGCTCCAAGAGACTCTTTTTATAGCCAGAAATTTGTTTAATGTGAGTACAGAAGTTGATATGGCATCGATGGGAATTGTTACCTCCTATTTTTCTTTATATATAAATACATATTTACTTTTTAGGTACATCTATCTACTTTTAGGTAAAGTTTCTGTAAGTTAGGTACAATTGTATAATTCAATTTTCCATCCCTGATGGAATATCAGCTATAAAAGAGGGCCAGAAACAAACAGCTAATTGCTTTTCGGTCAATAAACATACCTCCAAGTCAAAATTAAACATACCTAGCAGGGTCGCATAGAGAATCTGACACAAATTGATTGCCAATTAATTATTAATTGGCAATTAATAATTTGAATTTTCGTATGATAAATTGTGTAACAATTAAGGCCTAAATTGGTGAAAAGGTTCTTAATTGCTAATAAGGTGCCTGTTTGAACATAGTCTTAAAGGCTGAGCGCTGCGCGTAAAGCGATATTTATGTACAAGCAGCGCTGCGCCAAACTACAATTGTTTGACAATGTATACTTTTCCGAAACGCATCCGAAAAGTTATCGAAACGAATCGCTAGAGTAATCAGCGCATCAAAAACAAAGTTGATGCTTCGTTGGTTTTAGTTACCATTTGGGTTTTAAAAATGGAAAATACCGAAATGGTGATCATTGTTTTACTAAATATTCAAAATATGCAATGTATATGTTGCAATGTTTCGCAACTCTGCAAACACAAACAGTTTAAATACCGCAGTAGAATAGTATCCAAACATTGTATTGGAAGTCAGCCAAACTCTTTACATCGTGTATTTCGTTTGACAGCTGTATTTTTTTTACTTCAATATGTGCTTGCTGCGATATCGGCACATGCTCACTG
>NW_016165780.1:6932-26379 GCF_001687245.7 Rhagoletis zephyria | reverse complement strand
TTCGATAAATCAGTAAATATTGAAGCTAATTTATTCAAAATTTATGCTTCCAACAATNAATTTAAGCAATCGTTATACTTAATTTTTTTGTACGAAACGGAATAGTTAGTAAAGATTTGTGAAATTCATCAGTTTAGGAAAGCAGTCTTAAGGTTCTACAAACAAAATATATTAGATTCCAGTGGGATCCATTAGAATGCTTGGCTAGCTAACTTTTTTTTGGTTTAATTTGCCGTTTTGCTAGCCATCGTGTATAGTCGTTTTTAATTCGTTTTGCTTTGGATTTGCGCAGACGCTCGTTAATATAATCATCACGCTCGCGCAACCAGATGCGCGCGTACTCCCAACCCATCAGCCAGTTCATCGGTACAGGGCAAGGCTACAAATATAAAACGGTTAAAAAATTGTTTTTTTTTTTTTTTTGCTGAATAAAGTTAAGTTCTGGAAACTTACGTCACTCTCGTATGAGGGCACAAATTTCTTCTGTTTTATGTAGACATGAGACTGTAGATTGTCCCGCGGCCGTATAATAAACGCTTTCGACCACTCCGCTTTCATTTTCGGCTTATTCAATTATTTTACTTTTTTAACATACGTATGTATGTATGTATGTAGATATGTATGTATATAGCGTTCAAAACAATAATAAGTAATACTTTTTAATTTTGAAAACACACAATTTTTTCAGAAAGACCGTACCTGACAAAAACCCCCATGACAAAATGGATGTGAAAATTCAATAAACCAGCTCCGCCGAGTGGTTTGTCGTCGTACGGCGGGTGTCTGAAAGCAGTAATTACTTAGATCGCCCGTTTGCTTAATAAACGACATGCATACATACATACATACATACATACATACAAACGTACATATCAAAACATTCAAGATTACCGGCGGGGTTCCTCAAGCCTCGGTGCTGGGACCGCTTCTTTGGAACGTGATGTACGACGGAGTACTTCGACTGCGGCTCCCGAAGGATGTAACGATAGTGGGATTCGCTGACGACATAGCTATTGTCGTAGTAGCAAAACATATATACGAGATAAAGGCAGCTGCAACCGCTGCAATAATGATGGTGTCACAGTGGCTGGACTCAATGGGGCTGGAGTTAGCTCAGCATAAGACGGAGGCAGTCCTAGTCACTGGAAGGAAAATCCGCGAGAGCCTCACTCTACAACTTAGGGACTGCGAAATCTTCACAAAGCCTGCCATAAAATATCTTGGTGTAATGATTGACGCAAGACTAACTTTCAAGGAGCATCTCGAATTTAACTGCGAGAAAGCGAGTAAGGTGTGTTGCGCCCTGACTAAAATGATGCTAAACCTCCGAGGGCCAAAACAAGCCCGCAGAAGATTGCTAGCCGGGGTTCTCAAATCTGTGATACTTTACGGCGCACAAGTGTGGAGTTACGCAGTGGAAGTAAGGTCATATGTTCGCGGTCTCAGGTCTGTCTACCGGCTATGTGCGCTAAGGGTTTGCTTTGCCTATAGTACCCTATCCGAAGACGCCGCTTTAGTACACTCTGGATTACACCCAATAGAGCTTCTGGCGATAGAACTGTCAATGAATACACCTAGCAATTTAACACTTCCTGCTAGGAAAGCACTAGCCCGTAAACACACGCTAGAGATGTGGCAGAAGAAATGGGACGAATCGTCCAACGGACGCTGGACACAATGACTAATACAAAACATCGAAAAATGGATCTCCCGCCCGCACGGCGAAGTTAACTTCCATTTAACCCAGATGCTCACCGGCCACGGCTGCTTCAGATCGTACCTGAAACGCTTCAAACACGAAGAGCTTGACCATTGCGAAGCGTGTGGTGATGGCATTATCGAAGACGTCGAACATGTTTTGTTCCACTGCCCGAGATTCGATCTGGATAGAAACCACATTCGCTCTGTATTTGGAGAACACCCCACACCTGAAAACATGGTAGTCCACATGATAGAATCCGTTGAAAAATGGGAAGCGGTGAACAATGCAGTCATGCACATTTTGACCCAACTGAGAAGAGATGAGCAGCGTCGAAATGGACGACACATAACTACGCACAGATGAAATATCTATCACCAGGCGCGATCTTTGTCGAGGCACTAGCTGCTGAGGCAAGAAGATAAGCTGAGGCGTTACGTAATAGGCGGACGAAACATGGCGGGCGGGGACGCATGGACCTGACAAGGGTGGGTGCTTTTTCGAAGACAAAGGACGGCTCCAAGTTGATGCAACTTTCAAACGGACTGTATCAGGACTGCAACGAATGTAGAGCTTCGTGCTCAACCCACCTCCCGACGAAATACTTGATGGTGGTACCGGGAGGGGAACGGTTCATGACGGTAGGAGGTTTAGTTTGGGTTAAAGTCTCACACTGACGGGGTTAGGCTTTCGATGCTTCCTCCTCGTAAAAAAAAAAAACATACGTACAAACGTACATACGTGCATACATATATGCATATGTATGTATATCAAAAAGGATTAGAATTCATTTTTCTAACCCAGACCCGTGCGCAGGGAAGTAATTTTGGAGGTTCAAACTAAAAAATCTATTGGTCGTGTCACTATAGGCGGATTCTATTCCAATTCATGCAGGGTGAGTGGGTTAAAAATTCGGAATCAAGTTTAATATGATTTTTCATGTTTTTAGGGCAAATAAAGAGACACGTATTTTTTATTTTACGAAAAAAAAAATTCCCTGAGTTACGAGCATTTGAAAATGATAGGACAAAGCATGATAAAACCATTACAAGGTAAAATCTTTCAGAGGCAGTCTGACGTTTGCCAGCAATATAATTTTAAAATTCGTACTCAAGCTCACACACACACATTCTCATTTTTAATCTCAACCCACTGAGAAAATATGTAGGTAGGCACCTTACGAGGTAAGCCTCTCCTCCCTCACTTTAACGTTGATGGCCATGATGACAATTTTGTTACTAAAAACTGAAAGAAAACATGGCTTACCACGTAACCAGTGGGAAACAACAACAATTGTGAACAATTTCATTTTTTTACTTTCAATTTTATATGATTTTAAAATGTTTGCAAACCTCAGAAAAAAAAATCATGGCCGACGAATTGAGAGAATGGTTTTACCATTATACACAAAAAAGAAGGTAGTTCCATTGTCACTTTTTCGTCGGCATATTAACAACCTGGCAATCAAGCAGATTGTGACATTTCGTGCTACCATATCCAATATCTAAAATTCTTCAAATTTTATTATTAAATTTTTGTTTATTTAAAGTATTTTGTTCTTAGAATCGAAATTTGAACAAGCTAGCGGCGGTCTTTTGTTGGGTATGGTTCGGTTGTTTGTACAATGATTTTGGGTTATTTTGTCCACACGCGTAACCCAAATAAAAACACTAAATTGTTAATAAATTCCGTGTGGAGTATGCACTTTTTTGTAAAAAAAAAAAACTGTGTAGCCGGAGTTGGGCAGATTAGGGTTATGTTTTCTAATTGCGGCCGAAGGCCTCCAACACGGAAAGGTTTTCTGCGCGTAAATCCGAGTAACCCGAGTTTACATTTTCTGGCAAAATGCTAATTTTACCCCATTTTCAGAAAGGTAAAATAATCAGATGACAAAAGGACATACAAAATTTTTAAAATACTTACATATATGTACATATGTATATGTTCACTAAAATTTAATTAATTTAAAAATAAAGTCTTTGAGAAGTGGTAATCGTATTTAGTGTAAAATTTAAACATTTGTAAGATAAGATTTGAATTACTTTTAAACGGTAAATGATATTAAAACTATTTTATGTATAATCCCAAATTTGTGATATAAAATCTACCTCTCTACCAAAAAACTTAAATTGGGTAACGCTGTTTCGAGCAATTGAATTGAGCAATTGTCAAAAATCTGCTTTTTAGGGCGTGTGTGAATCGGTAACAAAGTTCTATGGGGAAAGCTGTTGAGTAATACTTTTACTATGGTGAGACAGTTTTGCCAATCTGCTGTGTCAAATGAAATATTTTTTGACAGCAGTAAATTTTTGATAACCGAAGATTTATGCGGAATAAAATATTACAAATTGAAGTGAAATTAATATTTTAAGAAAACATCTACCATCGTTGAATGCAATTCATCAATTTAAGCTTTTATTTAACGAAAAATTACACACATCAACAATCTTTGCGATAGTCAAAATTTTCTATGCATTTGTCAAAAATTTCACTAGCCTCATGAGCTACTGAAATTTTATTCACCTCATAGTTGTCAAAAATTTATTCGCCGCGAACTTTGTTGCCGATTCACACACGCTCTTAATCAAAAAGTTTTTTTTATTGAAACTACATACCTTCTTTTTTGTATCATGGTTCCCCAGCATGATTTAATGGCTGCGTTTCTTTATACATTCCGGATAATCCCATTTCACAGCCGGAATAAACAGAATACGTTTGAAATATACATACGTTAGCATATCCTCAGGAACATTCTAAAGAATAAGTAAACAAACAAGTTTATTCCAAATGTTCAGAATGAATAAAGAAATGCAGCCAATAACTAAAGGTTTGCTCATTAGCGACATTAGAGTTTTGACACTCCCTTAACTCCCTTACAAAAGATTGCACACACACACGCACCCACACACTAAGGGAGCCGATTTTGTCAGGTGGGAGCGAGAAAACTGTTTTCTGAGCAAATCTTTTATTATCGAATCATGGTTCCCCAGTACGTTTTGTCAACGAAATATTGAATCCGAAAAATTGCTTAAAACGTACCCTTTTCACAACCATTTTCGGTACTTTCGTAGAGCTAATCCGCGTCATCCACTTTTTTCCTGGTTTCGGATGAATTTTCGGATTTTTTGCTGGCTGGGCGCAAGTGTATATGTTACTTATTCTTTGGAACTTCACAATCTCACTGTGAAAGAGCGAATTAACACGATTTTGGAGGCAGTCGAGAACGAACGAACGAAAAAAGTTTGAAAACTTGTGAATTTTTTTTTTTTGCAACTTGCCGAAAGTACCGACGTAGTGGGACTTAATGTGCTTCTCGTGTTACTGTACTGTACTGTACCCATTCGGAATGCAAATCGGAGAAGAACTTTTTATGAGCGAAGTACTTGAGACTTGCACCCCTAGTGACGAAATTTTTAAAGCTATCGACAAATTTGTACAGAAAAATGTTTTGAAATGGAGCAAGTGTGCAGATATTTGCTGGAAAAACGAAAGGTCCGATGTCTAGGATCAAGCAAGAGGCAGAAAAAAGTCACTGTATGATCCCTCGGTATTCCTTGGCGACTAGGAAGATGCCGCCACTAGATTTAAAACCCGTATTGGATGACGCTGCGAAGAAGTCGTGTAACGTCCAGGTGCAATACTTGCACAATGCTTTCTTGGAATCATTCAAATCTTCCACAATCCAGTTGTTTAACTCAGGATGTTTAATTCACTCTTCGCGGATTTTTTTTTGGTGTAGGTTTTTGGCATTGCAGAAGTATTTTGATGCAATGTTGAAAAAGCGAAAATAGTTAGAAACGTCAAAAATTAGTGACGGCAAGTAACGATTGAGTGTCCTATCGATTTTTGAAGTGAAACTTCTGTAGCGGCGGTTGGTTGGTTGGGAGTAAATTGGCAAATTCAACGGAAATTGCACACGGAAATGGTGCAACGGAAATGATGCAACGGAAAAGGTGCAACGAAAATGGTTAGGCCTGAGACAACTGCTTCTTGTGTGTATGCATATGGTATTAATTTAACAAAAATTTGCTAATAAAAGGTTAAAGAATAACACTTAGAAAAAGGCCAATACAAGAATGAAAGTAAAGGTGACTACGTACATAGATAAAGAAAAGGATAAAGGCAAAAGTAAAAATAAAAACAAAAACAAAGATGCGTAAAGATAAAGGCAAAAATTAAGGCCAAGGTAAATTTAAACACTTTACTTATGTATATATATAAATGATAAACATATATGTAAGTAAAGACAAAGAGAAAGATGAGGATACCGATAAAGGTAAAGATGAAGATGGGGAAAGAACGATTAAAATATAGGTAATTAAAGAGGAAAGGATATAGAGAGAGACACAGAGACTCAATCTGGGAATTATTTTGGGATTTTAGAAATTTTCGGAATTCTCGGGACTTATCGATAAAATAATCGATATTTTTTTCGGTTTTGTTATCGACATTTTTATCGATTTTGTAATCGATATTTTTAACTATTTTGTTAGTGATATTTTTTATCGATTTTGTTATCCGTATTTTTATCGATTTTGTTATGGATATTTATCGATTTTGCTATCGATATTTTTATCGATATTTTTAACTATTTTATTAGCGATATTTTTATTGATTTTGTTATCGATATTTATCGATTTTGTTATCAATATTTATTGATTTTGTTATCGATATTTATCGATTTTGTTATCGATATTTATCGATTTTATTATGGATATTTGTATCGTTTTTATTATCGATGTTTTTATCGATTTTATTATGGATATTCTTTTCGAGTTTCTAATAGATTTTGCTACTAATATTGGTATCGTTTTCGGTATCGAAACTTTTATTGATTTTATTATCGATATTTTTGTCGGTTTTGTTATCGATATTTTATTGGATGTTACTATCGATTTCGTTATCGATAGAGTATAAAGATAAAAACTAAGATAATGGAAAACAGAATAACATAAATGTAATTAGAACGAACAGAGGTAGAGGTAGGGATCTAGATAGAAAAAAGACAAAAAATATCAGGGACGTGAACCGGATGAAAAATTTGGTCGGTTCGGTTCAGTGGTTCGAACCGTTCTTGCACTTTTGGATTGGTTCGTCAAAGCGGTTTTTTTGGTCGGTTCAACGGTTCGAAAAACAAAAAAACTACGCGCAAGTTTAAGTGTCAAGTGTCAAGTGCAACAACGCGCATGGTTGAGGGTCAAGTGTCTGTCAAATGAAATGGGTTGCCTGTACATTTGATATTGTCACATGGTATACCATGTTTACCGAAAAGAAAAAAAGTGGGTACATTTATCTATTGAAAATTGGTTGAAACGAACCTTTCATTCTTTATANCTACGCGCAAGTTTAAGTGTCAAGTGTCAAGTGCAACAACGCGCATGGTTGAGGGTCAAGTGTCTGTCAAATGAAATGGGTTGCCTGTACATTTGATATTGTCACATGGTATACCATGTTTACCGAAAAGAAAAAAAGTGGGTACATTTATCTATTGAAAATTGGTTGAAACGAACCTTTCATTCTTTATAGAAAGTGGTTCGGTTTTCGGTTCGGATCAAACAGTTGTGGAAAATTTCGGTTCGGTTATCTAATTGTTCAGTTACTTAATAGAAAAGAGCGGTTTTCCGGTTCAAAACCGGTTCGGTTCAAACCCGGTTCACGTCCCTGAAAAATATAACCTTAAGCAAAAGCAGATGTATGTATGTACATATGTATGTACATATGTATGTATATTGGTTACGACACAAAATAGATATGTATGTAACGTAAGTTTCACTTCTACAGTGTGGTGCAGGCGCACTTACTTATACGTACATACGACGGTTTTAGGGGCTACTTTTAGTTGAAAGTTGTGTAAATTGCCTTTCAATTAACCGCTTTCAACGAAGTTGTAAACCTATAAAGAATTGCGATCATTATAAATAAAATCGCTAAAAACTAGCTAAGATCTCGTGAAAAAAAACGCTAAAAATCCCGCTAGTCACCGAATTATAATTTTTCCCGCTAAGTAGAAAATAAAATCGCTAGATCTAGTGGTAAAATCACTAAAATGGCAACACTGCCTTCCGTAGCGGCCCCGCCGCGGCACTACCGCCAAATCCGTTGAACCGCTACCGTCTGTTGTTTGTACATTTTTTGCTATTCCCTTGCACATTGTATTTGTTTGTTTGGCTGGCGATGTGAATGCATTTGTGTACGTGCGTCGTTAAAGTGGGGCCAACAACGACGTCGCGGTGTGGTGAGTCAGACGGGGCTGGTATACTTGTACTCATAATAAAAAGTAGTCAGCTAGCTAATGCTTACATATGTACGTATGTATGTATGTATGTATGTACATACGCACACCCATTGCGACGTTCATTTTTGTGAAAACAACCGCAAACGAACGCCTGCCTGTGTACACTGTACACTGGTACAGTGGTGGTGACGCTAGCTATGGCAGCGTAACTCTACTTGCGCTAATGCTGGCGTTCGCTTCGGCCGCCAAGCCAGCACTTGTTTGTGCGCTCTACGTTTGTTTGTGTTGTTGTGTTTATTGTTATTGTTCTCGAGTAAACAACATGCAACAATAACAATTTCACAATAGCAGCTCATTATTGCGAACGAAATATATCTACATGTATGTATGTATGTACATATGTATATACATACTATCTACGTATACGTACTTTTGTACATAAATAAGTAGATAGCAGATACATACATACATACATATACTCAGTTGCTGCATGCAATCATATCTACGCATAAACATTTAGATGACCGTGCTTGCCTCAATTCTACATTCAAACAAAGCAAAGGGGGCATATGGGCTTCTTTACCGCCCACCTCTGTTCGCACTTACACAATTATACATTTGAACGTTTTTGAATTGTAGCTGTTGTTATTGCTGATTTTTCTTTGTTTTTACTGCTTTCATCACACCACAACAATACCGGTCACAGCTACTCGCAGCCAGTGTTGCCATTTGACCTATTTTCCTATTGACCGTTTAGCTAGAAAAATTCTAATTTATCTGCTAGCTTTTTTTTAGGTTTTTTCTGAAAATATTTTAGCTCTTTCTAGATTTTTTTCGAAATGTAGGATCCAAAAATCCAAATAGAAAATATTGTACGAACAAACAATTAATCTTCACAAAATTGTAAAAAGCGATAAACGCAGATTGGATGTATGTACATATGTATGTCTTACTTATACTGTATGCGCCCTTAGCTCTGTTTGAGGGGACAAATAATCGATTATTGTGATGCTATGTTCATCACTAACATATTGAATATGAATCATGCAAATAACCCTAAATTTGTTATTGGGTGCAAGAAAATATGTACCTATTTGTTGTTTTTTGTGAAAAACTAATAAAACATTTGAACAATTGCCTTTACTTGTTTAGCTTTCTTTAGCCTATCAATTTTTTTTTTTATCTGTTTTTAGCTATTTTTTTGTTCATTTAGCTGGATTGCTGAAAACTTCTGCTGGCAACACTGCTCGCAACCGTGTCCTTTGCACCTCGTTTTTCCTACGATAAAGCAATCAGTCAACGGCCACAGTGTTCGGCCGCCGCCTCGTAGTTTGGTCGTTGTCTGCGTTCGGTCGCTGCTCTCTTGAACAAATATTCGTGCCGAATGTTGTTATGTTTCTACTTTATTGTTGTTTTTTTTTTTTATCAACATTCCCCAACACACACGCACATCTTTAAGCAAACGTACGTTTGGTTTCATTCATTTCTGTCAACAACGCACCATCATCCCTTGGTCTCGGTCTTGGCCACCACAAGCCAATGCGCTGCTGCCGCTGCGAGCGTCGACGTTGACGGTAACCCAGCTACGCTACGCTGCCATAGCTTCAATGCGTGCTGTACACCATCCACACATACATCCATCCACACATCGCTAAGTTCAATTCTTGTTTATTTGTGTATTGTTTTGTGCCGCGCGCGTTAACTTGCGTTCAGCTGCGCTGCTCTACGCCGAACTAAAGCAGACAGAGCGCAGAACAGCTCAGCAGTTGAGAAATTTCATTTCACTGCGGAGTGCTTTAGTCGTTTATCGATTTCGCAAGGTTTGGAAGTGTTTTATGACGGTGTTTGTTGAAAACAGCGGAAAATACATTTCGGGAATAATACTAAACTGAAATATAAAATTGAAGAAAATTAACATATTTGTTAAGCCGATAGAGAGAGTCAGTGAATTTATCGGAGTGCGGATGTGTTTAGCACGTAGTAGTGCCGCCTATATTGGCTAATGCCTCGAAACGTAAGTGGACAAGCGTGTTGCGGTTGTACATATGTATGTATGTAAACAACAGTGAAAAAGAGTGTGATACTACGCGCGAAAATGCCACAAAACAATTTCATGTTGTTGCCCATGTAGATTTTGTTTTCTTTTTCACATTAAACAAAGAACGTACGTAGTGCATATTGCCAACGCACCAAAAATGTCATCGGTTATAAACAAAGTGAATAGTGAAATAAGTATGTGAATATGTGAATATGTATGTAGTACGTATGTATGTATGTATGTATGGATAACTGAGAACTATAAATGCACATAATATTGCAGAATACCTGAAGGAAATGCAAATGATACGTACAACCCATTTACTTGAAGATAAATAACAAGCAAAGCAACTCAATATAACTGGATTTAAATAATGTATTAAATTTGAATAAAAAACAACGAAAATATGTTAAGCAGAGAACATCAAAATACATAAATAAAATCTGCTATCAATGTTCGTTATTTCATATGTACATACCTACATATCTCAATTACGGAAAGAACGTCATAACTCAAAAAATGTCTATAAAGTTTATAGCGGAATGTTTAGTTATGGTGCCCACTATGTATTTATGGGCGGAGGAGGGGGTGTGGCACACACAGTTAAAATTTTATAAAAACTTATGCCTACACCACTTGAAAATGGGTTAAAATTAGCATTTTGACAGAGAAAGTGTTTCGTCGTTTTACACATTCGGCCGCGCGCTTAAAAAAACCCCTCATCAGTCCAAGTCCGGCTACGCTGGCCACGATATTTTTAAGCAGAACACTTTCTGCGTCGGCCGCCTTTGGCCGATCCAATTTAATTTTGCGAAGAACCCGCTCCAAAATTCACAAACAAGTCCACATTTCAAGCCAAATTTATTAATAAATTAGTGCTCGGAATTTAGAACGCATTCTTTTCAAATAAATTTTAGACCCTTGGCTCCAAGTGTGCGTAAACATTTTTTGGATCGGGTCACCCACGATAGCCCAAGATCATTGGGCAAATAACTAAACCGTACCCAGTTTATAATTAACATTGAACAAAATAAATATGTAGTAACTCAAATACAGAGACCGAAAATAAGCGTGCCATTTATCAAAGTTGGTGCCAAAGGCTATTTATTTTTTGGTATTCAAAATAAAACAATATACCCAACCGTCAAAGAAAGTTGTTAGCTTATCTGTTCATGTTTCGGACGGAACCTATATTTATTTTTTGTTTTAAATGCAACGAGATTCGGTTAGGTATGTCAAATATACTGAGTGAAGAAGTGCTTTGTAATTTTGTCTTTAATATGTAATTCTGAGTCTGTTTAATTGCAGAGAAGAATATGTTAATCGAAGTCCGCATCCTGTTTTTAATATTGACAAGTCATAATTAAGTACCTACAAAAAATATACTTATCGCCGCTTGGCGCGCAATATCTCGTATCCGCCAAATGCAATACCCAGGGACCAAAAATAACGAATTTACAAATTGAAAACGTTGCCCGAATTCTAAAATTTAACGAAAACGTTATTTCATAACAGTTATTAGATGAAAACCATTTTTTATTTCGCCGATAAAAGTTGTAACACAAGGTTTATTTTTTACGTTGTTTGATAACAGTTATTGCCACACGTTTAATGACGAAAATGGAGATGGAGAAGATAAAGATGATGAAAACAAAAGTCGAGGGGTGAAACAACTGTTATCAGACAACGTTCAAATAATCGTTGGGCAATAACTGTTATCAAGCAACGTAAAAAATGAACGTTGGGAAATAACTGTTATCAAGCAACGTAAAAAATGAACGTTGGGAAATAACTGTTATCAAGGAACACAATAAATAAACGTTCGGAAATAACTCTAATTAGCGACGGAAATCCTTTTTTTTCCTGCATAACAGTTATCAGCCAATGTTAAAAGTAACGGTTGGGTTATAATTTTTATCGGCGAAATAAAAAATATTTCTCATCTAATAACTGTTGTGGGACAACGTTTTTCCGATAAAACGTATAACTGTTATGTCCCTGGCAATACCACGTATAAGATAACCCGAAAATTTCGCAATAGAGCGAAGAAACTTACACCCTTTAGGGTCTGATTGTGGCAACTTAAATGGATGTTGCTTATAATTGAATAGCCGAAACTTAACGTAACTTAATGCCACGTCGAATCTGTTAAATTTTGATTTTCTAAGGGCTATGGTCCATTAAGTTAAGTTAAGTTGCCATAATCAGACTTTTGTTCTAAAACCCGAATTTTCGTAATTCGTAATTCGTATCGACGAAAAAGAAAAAATCCACATGCTGGAACCCTTGCGGAAACAAGTGCAGCCGTGCCAGCTATCAGTTTGTTTTTCGACAGCAGTATGAAGGGAAACAAAGCGGAAAGGATTTAAAAACACTCATCAAGTGCTTATTTATTGATAGTAAAAATTTTTGAGTTTACATATTTTGAAGGAAACGATGGATTATATTGCATTTGCAAATAAAGCAGCGGAGTAAGAGCGCGCTATATAAATAGATTCACAAAGGTATGCGGATCTGTATGGCATAGTAACCATGGACGCATCTACATATGTCAGATGTCCTGGCTGAATTTGTTGAACCACAAGCCATAACTCCTCCTATGCCTGAAGAACTGGTTCCCAATTCAGTTAATGCAATAACAACAAGCATTGAAAACATGCACTTTGTTAAGTCCACCCACCACCTGTTACACTGGCTTCTGCCTTCGGCCGCGCCCTGGGGGTTATAACCCTTACTAAGTAGAATTCTACCTTCGGTGTTGCCGGAGAAGAGGGGCTTTCGCATGTCAAAGGTACGCATACAACATTTACTGTGCCTNCCTTCGGCCGCGCTTAGGGATTATAACCCTTACTAAGTAGAATTCTAGCTTCTGTGTTGCCGGAGAAGAGGGGCTTTCGCATGTCAAAGGTACACATACAACATTTACTGTGCAAATAACTCTGGCTACGCCATCCACAGTATTTTTTTGCATAGAACTCACATCGAAATTTAAAAAAAGTGTATAATGAAAAGCAAATTTATTAATAAACTAGTCCGTGGAAATTTGAAACATTTGTTTTAAAATAAAGTGTAATCCTTTGATTACACGTGTATGTTAAAGTCTTTAGATTCGGGATAGCGTTTGGACACAACAACCGAAAATCATTGCACAAATAACTGAACCGGACCCAAGTTGCTCGACCTCTGAAGTTGGCAGGACAACTTTTTCCCAAAGCAAAAATTCCTATCGGATAATTTGCCGTAAATTATCCGTTGTTTATCCGTGAAAAGAATAATTTTCCCCGTACATATTTAAAGAAATATCGCGTGCTCAGCTAACCTCCATGGAAGATAGCAGGACACCTTACTTACTAAATAATTACATCCCTCGTTTATCCGTAAATTATCCGTTGTTTATCCGAGAAAAGGATTTAGCTGGTTTATTTAATATGGCAGAAGCGCATAATTAAAGATTAAATTTGGTCGATTGGATTATAAAAACTTCTACTTAATTCGTTTTTCTCAAAACTATACTTTTCATGTTACACTACTTCATTATGCCAGCGACGATATGTATGTATGTCCTGGGATTTTGCAATCAATATTTAACAAACCTCGCGATGAGCTAGAGACTTGAAACTTTGCACAGAACCCGAGACAATGCAGTAGGTCCAATCCCGCATTCCTCGTACTAAAATTTGTAAAACATTTCAAAAAATTAAAGTTCGCTCAGAGCTAGAGAATAACACTGAAAAGTACGGGATCGCTTTCTAGTAATAAGTAGTGGCTTCAATATAACCTCCAAATTTTGGTTGTAAGCTTTTGCTTATTTTGTATTTAAACACACTCAGCTCATACATGTAAATAACCAAAAATAATTTCAAATTCATTAGAATCCACTTAAATGATGAGTATTAATTCATTTTCAACATCCAATAGCAGAGTGCACTTTACTCTTGTTTACAATTTCGTTTTCAAACACACTACAGCTGATCGTTTGACACATTTACCTCTTACTCTACTTGGCGTTGCATGAGAGTTGTCACATAAGGAAATTGTTAAATGAACTTTGCTTGTAAGCGGTTACCCAACGCACAGCATCACATATCGTCGTTTAAAGTACAAAACCGCGTATCTGACATTTGTTGCCATAAATTGGATTTGCTCACTCAAGCCCTGGACTCAATCCTTATCCATTCGTTCTGAAATATACTTGCCAGAAATGCGATTGCTATATAAAAAGATAATCATTTTGTTTTTACTCTAGAAAATAATTTATGCAACCTCACCGACGCGGTTTTGTAATTTGTTGATACGCGGTTTTGTACTTTAAAAGCGATATGTATGTAGAAGTCTGTTGGGTTTTTATTTCTACGTCAAAATGGCATAGCAGTGCAAAGTATGCATAACTGAGCTATAAGACGGGCAGCTTCTGACAGAGATAGAACGGACCTTATTTACTCTCTTTTTTCTCCTCTCAATAGTCAGAGAACCTCTCAATAGTAATTCTCGTACGGGATCGCGACTAATTTGAAAGATGAATTAATCCGCTAGGCGACGGAGGAGTCGAGCTATTTGTCGAGCTATTTGCCGTATTTATAGTCTGATTTGGTTTATACATACATATGTACATAATTGGATCGTGTATTGCGTACTTATATGAAAAGAAATACATAACTCCATAATTAATTTATTAATTACTGAAAGGAGAATGCTGCCAGTCATACTATCATGGGCATCAACAGTATATAAAGGATAAAAGCTACTCGCAAATGCTCGAGCCTATGTCGCTCTTAGTAGAGTTTAATCGCTGTATGGACCTCGGAAAGAGGAACTGGATAACTCGAAACAGATCGGAGCGAACCCATGCAATAACGATTTATTGAAAGGAATGAACACTAGTGTTGGAAAACTACCGATATTGTACCCATACGGGGTTACCCACGACGGTGACACCCTACTAGGAATTGGTTTCAGAGCATTGTGTTTTACTCCTTAATCGGGAGCATGTGGGCCTCGTCGTGCAGGTGATGTTGCGGCGACATCAGAAGGCATCCTCTGTCGCTGTCCTAAGTGCTTCACCCACTGCGTTCCACTAGTCCCCGGCGACCACACAGGCGCTGCATAGTTCAGAACCGGCCAGCCATTTGCCTTATACGTTGGCCAACAACATTTCTTTGTCTTTGGCTCAGGTGCTGCCGGCACCGAGAAGGAGAGTAGACTGTCGAAAGTTACACACAGTCGGAATTGGTTCGTCATCGACGTGAATACCCAGTTGCAGTCTGACCTCCTTCGTCCAAGTGGTAAAAAGCGTAGCTGAGGATTTTGTAGGGGAGAGGGTTAGGCTCCGTTCAGTGAAGAAGGGAGAAAGCTAAGCGAGATTACCGCTTACTTTCGAGCACAAGTCTCTAATTCCATTCCCAAACGCCATAATCGAGCAATCGTCAGCAAAAGAGACAATACTGAATCCCTCTTGTGGTTGAGGGAGCATTGAAATATAATAATTAAACAATCGCGGGGGGGGATAGAACACCACCCTATGGTACCCCCGTTTAATTTTTCTCGGTTTGCTAGTTTTGTCCCTAATAATTACTGACGAATGTCGACCACTCAGATAAGCAGATGGTCTGATGCTAAGGTCAGCATAGGTCGCCATGATACGCTGTTTATCAGACCAGCGCTGACAATTGTTAGGACTAGCGAGGTGCAGCAGCTGCCCATAATCCTGTAATGCTGGTGGGTGCGTCGTCGTTCATTGTGCAGAATGTCGAATCGTCTATCTGCTCAGCCAAGTGTGTTCCCCTACGATCATTCGACCGGCTTGAATGCCAACGATCGTGGTGCGCATTGACGTCACCAACTACCATGCGGTTTTCACCTCTGAGGAGCGCACCTATATCAGGGTGATATCCTGCCGGGCAGCTGGTGACAGGCGGGTATGTATACGTTAAATATTTCGAGCTCGACATCGCCTGAGCGGATTGCAATACCCTGACATTCTAGGATGGTAACCCTGCGGTCGATGTCTGCTTCGAGAAGACGATACTGCACGGTGTGGTGTTTCTTTTAGGATCCGTTCGATGTAGAGATTAAGATGCTATGTATTTCTTATTTATTTTTCTGTTTCACACATGTGAGGATACAAATGAATATTTACATTTTTCTAGGTACTCTACTCATTAAAAATAATAGGTCGAGTCGAGTGAGTTTGTGTTTCATAAAATAACAACAGTATTGTCCTCCCTCTTGAACAATTTTGAGGTAACTGCACATTATAGGTTTTGCATATGTTAAACGACGATCTGTATACATATACATACATACATATGTATTTCCGCACTTCCGGTTACGATTTGTATGGTCAATTTAATTTGTACCGATTCCCAATTCATCATATCAGCATATGTACATATGTATGTATGTATATACAAGTTTCTTAAGTAGTAGGTATGCCCGCTAGACAAACGGAATTTGCGCGAAAATTCACCAAGCACAAACCTATGTTCATACATACATATGTATGTATGTATGTACCTATGTATGTAGGTACCAAATAATATACGAAAACGTACAAATGCGCAGCTAACTAAAAACCAAACCAAACAAAACAAACACAAACAAAACAGAGTGGCAAATAACAATGCTTGGTTATTCTTACAGTGAATAAAAATAAAAATTACTTATTTATAAACACATTCTCTGTACATGCATACATACATATGCACACATCCATATACATACACACATATATTTATATGTGTAGTATGAACAAATACGAACGACGGAAGAACAATTTTTTTAATACGTAGGAGCAAAATAACAAACAAAGAAAGAGAGAAAATAATTGGAAAGGAATGTTTTAATGGAAACAGAGAAATATGTATATTCAAACTTAGCCGATAGATACCCGCCGTATCTATCGCATACATATTCATAAACAGAAACGTTTTTCGTTGAACTGCGAATGTGTCACCTTTTTGGCAAAGTTGTTTTCTTCGGAATCGGTGCGACGATCCCGCGCAGCTGAGCTGAGTAATGGGCTTCTTTAACTACGCGGGGATTTTTGTACTCCGAGCTCGAAGTACACCTGCCGCTTGAATTCATATGCTTACATACATACATACATACATACATACATATGAAATCCACATTCTAAAGTACTGTAAAGTCTCTTTAACGCGAACCTAATAATGGTACTTGAATTTCTTTTTGGTTGTTTGTGTTTTCGACAGGGTAGGAAAATGAACGATTTTCCGTCATCACTTGTCAAATTTGCTTTCTAGACAAACCGGTTTCGGCATTGTCCCATCTTCATCTTCTGTCATTTTTCGTGAACGAACGTACCTGAATTTATTTATCTGAATTTAGGCTGCGTTTAGTTTAATTTTCGTGTTTTTTTTTTGTTTCACCAATCAATTTTAATATCGATTTTAGTGACCTATGTGCTCTTCCCTTAAATACAAATTAAATCAGAATAACCAAACCACACCCAGAGATGTTACACGTTTAATCAGCTGATCGATATGCACACACCACAATATTGTGTGTATCTGCTGTTTACTTCTATACCAGCCCCGCTTTTACTACCACTTTTAGCACGGTGCTGCCATATTTTTACACACTTAACTAAAGAAATTTAATTGTGAATTAAACAAAAAATCAGTTAAAATTACTTTCCACTTAAGGCAGCCTCTCACTTCCTATGTACAGAATTTGAATTTAGCGGTTTTTAAAACTACAGTAGAATCACGGAAAAGTTAGTTTGCGAAATCACTCGTCGAACTTAACCGAATTTCAGTGCTCACGTACCGCTCTAAAATGTTAACTTTTCTGAGCTTGTACATTTTTCAAACCAGCCCTTTGTTTGGCAACAAAAACAAGCCTGATCGCATTTTTTTTGTTTTTTTCATGAGCGTTTGAATTTGTGAGATGTGTATTGTTTGTGTGTTAGAAAAATGTCAATAAAGAGGAAAAAGTCATCGCATATCAGATTAAACGCATACAAACACCTGTGGGATTCCGTCGGGTGAATTCGCACCATTTTTGATGCAACAGAGTTTACTACTTCGAAAACGCAAGAACGCTGCGATTCTATAGCAGTGAAAAATGTCATTTTATAAACAAACAAAACATATTTTCCAACCAAAAACTAAGCATGTTTTTTTTTCTTGTGTTAATTTTTGTTTTAATTTAAAAAAAAATCGGTCTATTGACCTTTTAGTTCTCAAAACGTACCAGGCTGCGAAAAGAAGAACTGTGAATGTTCGAATAAATCGCTGCAACAAAATCGTATAAGTGTGTGCTTCCTCATTCAAAACCATGGTCGGCATTAATGTTATTTTTGTCGAAACAGATTCGCACCGACAGAAACGCATAGCCGTTTGGATACCTTAAATCTACATCAAAAAGCTGGAATTAAAAAAAAAAATTATCGAGGTATTTACGGAAATCGATTAGCATCGGATTATGGTGTATCTACTATGTAAAGCAGGCATTTCAATAATAAAGAAAAAACGTCATGAAATTTTGGAGGCAGTGGCGAGCACATCACAAGAAAACTCTCCATATTCTGGTACAAATTAAATCCAAGTTTCTTTTTCGTAATGGTGAAAACTAAGTCATTGCAATAAATTTAGCGTGTTATTACCTAAGAACAATGTTTACTTATTAAAGTTTTTTTAAATTGTGAAAAGCGCTTAGAAAAGTAAATAATTGGAAAAGGTTTAGATATCACCCTTGGGACATTTCGGTTAACTTTTTCGAGATTCTACTGTATTATATTTGTCATTTTTGATATTACGCATTTAGCAGAAGCTGAAGTAATATTTTATTTTATTTATTTTTGTGACAGAATCTTCAGCAAAGCCAGTCCTATTCCATATGATTAAGTAAATAAAGCGTCGGAAATGTTTTTGTACCTACATACCAGAGCTGTAAAATGATTGAATCAGTAGGATCTGCATTCACTTGGCACTCGTTTCAAAATTTTGATTGTTTGGCTGTATAAAAAAAACCTCATTCCTGAGTGGCTTAAATTATTTTGAAACAAAAACGAACGTAATGTGTTGTTGAATGGCAGAGTTCCATTCAGTATAGAATGTGAATGTAACAAAAGTATTCGCAATCATCGTGATTGTAAATTTTGGTTGAATGCAAACAGTTTTGATCATTCAGTACTACACTGAAAAAATATGCCTTGAAGAAAATATTTATAGGAGAAAATAGTCGTTTTACTTCTGCTTTTGTACTACTGCTATGGTAAAGCATTACCTAAGACCAGAAGTACGTACCAGCTTTGGATGTTCTGTCAATGCTGTTTAAAACCAACTTCATGTTTTTAAAGGAAACTTGCGCTCAATTTTATTTAACGAACTAAATTTTTATTTGTACAAAGAGATATTTTTATTTCTCAATACCAGGCTCTCATACATATGAAGTAGCAAGCTTTCTATATGTATAAATTTGTTTGTAGAACTTTTAAATAAATTTTTTTTTG
>NW_016165780.1:0-5762 GCF_001687245.7 Rhagoletis zephyria | reverse complement strand
ACTTACTTTTATTAGAATGCTCAAAACTTTGCCAGACGTTAGCTTGGCGCTGAAAACGAAGCCAGAAATGGTACAGTTCAAATATGTAGTATAAAGGTCAAGTGAAAAGTGTTGTAATTAATTTAATATCCCCACGGTTGCATGAAGCAATTACGTTATGTGTTAAATCCGCAACACAGTAATTAGAGATTGTTATTACAAGTTGTAATTTTATTCTCAACGGGAATGTCCTAATACAAATCATTTGTATATTGAATTCGCCCAAAATTTAAAGCAATTCCCCGATTTCCCTGAGAAATGCAAAGTTCGCCAAAATCGGGGAATTATCTCTGGTTGGTTGACATCACTGATTGATATATTCATCAGTATTTCGTGGACGGGTACGTACAGCAGTGCGATCGACTCGCCTCACCACAAAAACTGCAAAAACAATGAAATATAAAATAGCATTAATAATAAAATAACAGCGGTAAACAGCAGCTCTTATGTATGTATGTACATATAAACTCCCATTCTCTTTTGCTACGGCAAGCGAATGACGAACGTAAAACGTATGCTTGGATGTACGTACATATGTATGTATGTGTGTCAATATTTCCCAGAGAAACCCTGCAGAAAATCTACAGCATCTAGCTCCGAACTAGCGTAGAAGTAGACATTTTGCCGACGGTACTAGTTCTAGCTCAATACCAAAACAATGCTTTAAACTGTCCAGTTTTACACGGCGATGTCATTGGCGGAGACAATTGTCGCGGTTCCGTTTCGGACAGTTTTTTTTTTTATAAGAAACCGTTTTTAAGATTCGATTTTTGGATATTTTTTTGGTTTTTTCTTTTCTGTTACAGAATCCATTTTTGTTACATATTTTATTAAAAAAAAAAATGTTTGTAAGCTACACGCATATACCCCTGCAAAAATCGTTGGACCATGTAGTCTATTTGTGGTAAATTGGAGTACTTACAAAAGTGTTCCTCTGTCATGCTGTATCGGACCAACTCNGTCCTTCCCTAGGACATCGCAATGTTAATTGGACCATATTTTTTATATGAATTGTGGTTAATTTTGGAGTACTCTTTGGTCCTTACGGAGTACTCTTTACACGCATGCATGGAGTAGTCGCGATTTTTGCAGGGACATATGTAATATTCCTATATTGGCAGTAAGAGCTAGTACCGTCCGAAAACACTACAGTACAGATATATCAATAAACACGTACGAAAGAAAAGGAACACATATGTATGTACGTTTATAAATAAACATGTACACAACACATACACAAAAACGGCACTCACGTACACAATACATTGACAAAAACGCTACTAGACTGTCTCGCTTTGATTTGGGTATGCTTAGACATTGGGAAGTTAGCTTAATGCCAATATATTAGAAGTATTACATACATATATGGCTATACGCAACAATTTAAATTCTTTAAATTTGAAAACTCTAAATTACCTCCACCGCGATTTGAACTCGCGACTAAAAGCTTAAACGGACGGCAGCGTTGATCGGGATTAATTGGGACTTAATCCGGATTAACAGCAGTTAATTCCCGAGTTGATCCGGATCAACGCTGCCGTCTGTTTAAGCTCTAACGATGCTTGAGTCGGAGGTACATATTCTCGCTACTTGAGCTACTTTCGTATTGTACGAGTAGTGAGCATTTGCACATTTACGCCCTGCAAGTTTCAACTGTCTCGCTCTGCCTCCGTTTTGCACTAGTTCAGAGATAGTACTGATATACATATGTAGTGCGGAACTAGCGCTTTGTCAGACTGTCTCTAAATTTTACTGCAGGGAACATTAATTTCACCCATACATTACAAGATGCCTCATTTTTTACGTGCATATCGTCTGAGAGTAGAAAAACGTTTCCGCCGTGTCAGAGGATTCTAGACCCTTAACCAAAGATACATTCGGATACAGCAAGTCAACTTCAAAAGAAGTATAGAAGCTTAGATTTATTCTCAACGCTTCAAGACTACCATCACGCATTCGATTGATTGGGAATAAAATCGTTAGATTACAATATGTTAGATTACTCATTACTAGGGCCCGGATTTCTATGCATTTACATTTTTTTTTTTTGGTAAGTTATAGGAACTTAAAGATTAACAAATGTTGCGAATCAGGAGTTTTGTGTTAACATGGCATCGACTTGTGAGGGCATATTCTTACATATTTTGCCTTAAATACATATATAGCTATATTTTGTCAAAAAACGCCGTTTGTCTAGAACTGGCGAATCACTCCACAATTGCGAGAGCATTTAATGATTCCATGCACCTATTGGGTTCTGATTTCGTCATTTTAATGTCACTGGCGCAGCGCTATATATCGAGCCCTAACCCCCAAAAAAAAAAAACGTAGGCGAAATTTTTTTCAAAATTTTTCTTCTGATGCAGAATTGAATCTAGATGCTCTACGGGCATTTCTGCGTCAAAAAGAATTTTTTTTTTAAATATGTCGCTTACGTTTTTTTCGGTTAGGGCTCGTTATGGTATAATCAGCAAAGGCGCCTGAAGGTATTTTACCCAAAGTTACTGCAAGTTACATGTTTGGCACGTAATGCACCGAGTGACCGAAGATGTATGAACTCGCTTCAGTGATGTTGACGATTTAATATCAAATGGGAAAAAATATTAAAAAAAAAAATCTGCTGTGCGCGTTGAAGCTTTTAAGAACATCTATCCCAATATCGCTCTTCCGCCACAGCCAATATTAACGAGATGGTGGGAGCCTGGTTAGGGGCGGCAAAATATTATTGCCTACATTTTAGGGAATTTCAAGTCTTTCTTAAAGGTCTAAATGATAGTGACGCTTCTTCAATATTGAAGGCGAAAAAAGCAATAATTTGAAGCACGGTTTGCTTATATCAATGCAAACTACAGCTTCTTTTCGGAAATAATAACTAAATTGGAAATAAAAAAAAATCATTGGCTGAACAAGTGCATCTGGTAGATACTGCTGTTACTACTATTCAAGGTTTGGAGGGTGAACTTGGGCAAAAAAAATAAGGTGTTTAAGGCATGAACGAAAGACACAAGACCACGCGCGAACGAAAGAAAGAAAAAAGTAATTTTCTAGCTGTCGAAATGCCGACGCCATCTTTGTTGTAAGCAGTAAACAACGAAGAGAACGAAGAAAACCGCGTAAATAATTGTTGAACGCATAAATAATAATTTTTTATTATAAAAATTCTTCTATCTTCTATAAAATCGCCCAACTTTTTTCCTAAATGCGAATTTAACGGGAACTTAAGGGAATATCTGGTGTGCTAAGTAGACAAATGGCCGCAAGTGACAGCTGTTAAGCAGGGATCACACGACTTGTAAATTTGTACATTTTGGCAGTTATAGAGTGGTGTTGTCTGGAAATTATTTTATTGCGCTGAACTCAAATTTCTATACAACACCACTCTCTGACTGCCAAAAAAATATACAAATCGTGTGATCCATGCTTAATAGCTATAATCCCAATGAACTAGCTTGCTTCAACGTAGAAAGAACGCTAACTGTTGGCGAATCAACGACGGCTAATACATATCGAGCCCCAACCGCCAAAATAACGTAAGCGACATTTGTTTCAAAATTTTCTCTTTGATGCAGAAATATTCCTAGAGCATCTAGATGCATTTCTGCATCAAAAAAAAAAATTAAAAAATAAATGTCGCTTACGTTATTTTGGCGGGTAGAGCTCGATATATCCTTGTCTTGGTTATAAACTTGTAGTAACATATGAAAAGTAAATACAAAAAATAAAAAAAGCAAAACAAAAGCATATTTTTCAGTTTTTAGTGCATAATTTCGATTTTTTAGCGCATAAAAATAGAGGTCCTAATGTAGTGATGCCTAAACCCGCACATATGAGTCGCGAACGCCTGCGCGTGGAAAAGCGTGCACTGTGGGCCAGGCAAGCGTAGATAGGAACAATTATCGGAGGGGGAGAAAACCAAGTTAGCAGAATAGTGAGATTGTGTGTGTGATAGAACTCTTGTTGGCAGCAATAATAACTCGTATGACCGACTTAGGTATTGGGAATTTCGCAAGTCTATTAGGGAATATATATAGATATACATACATACATATGTATTCTTCTTTGATTTTGGCCGAGCCCAACAAGACACGCCATTAGTTTCTCTTCTCTGCCAACTGATGCCAATTGGAAATGCCAAGTGAAGACAAGTCCTTCTCCACTAAATGTATATTTATGTTTCCATCTCCGTACCATTCTCTTCACCTCGACTAGCACGTTCGCGAGCGATAGCAAACAGCCGGAGAAATTTCGGTTTAGCCGGCAGCCGATTTATTCGCCGTTTTGTAAAAAAAAAATTTGCCGTTTTAAGCCGATTTTGCTATTTGCCTTGTTTTCTCCACATTCAAATCTATATATGTTTCCATTTTTGACTAAGCGATCCAAAATCTGTTAGAAATGGCTACTAGCCTTTAGTAATATAAAATTGGGCTGATTTCGCTTATTTTTATTTTAAACGAATATATTTTTTCTAAAGAAGGCCGTAGCGGGTATTTTCTTCATAAAATGTTTGTTATGAATTTCCTAAATTTAAGGGTGAAGTTTTATTCGCAAACTTAGAAAATAACAAATTGTTTCACTGTTCGCTTAACACGCGTTTATGTTTGGATATACAACATAGTTCCAACACATAGAATAAATAGAAAGTCCTCTTTCAGACACACCAAGTCTTGAAAGCAATTTTTTTCGCATTCTCTTTTGTGTTTTCTATTTGCTTCCACACGCGTCAACTTTAATTGAATTCAAGTCCTTGGTTCTTAAATGGGAAGCAACGAAAAGATCAAAAGAGACAAGAAAACTTGAAACGAATTGACGGTACGGAGGTATCTGTACTCTTCCCCTCTCTTCCCACCTCCTTCGCCAACGAATGAGCAGACTTGAAAGCAAGACTTGACGTGTCTGAAAGGGGACTAAAGGTATTGTCTTCCCAGATAGCGCATATTCAATTCTGCGTTAATTACACAACATCATTGTTGTCCACGGTTAAAGCGCTTTAACGTACGGAAGAAATTGATATTTTCAAGCACTAAGTATGTAACGTGTACGTATTTTTTTGAACAAAATTTTTTTTTTGCTGAGAACTTATTTAAATTCCAAAAACCGAAGGCCAACTTGAATTAAATGAAACAACACCGAAATGCGTAAAAATGAAAATAAAAGAGCACAAATTTCTATGTGATAGTAAGGAAAAATGCTGCCAAAGTCTCTCTCAAGTAGGGAAACTTCCAAATTTCTGCACGAACGCAAATTTGCTGGAATTTGCAAGTTTCCCTGCCAGCTTATGTCCACGGTTGCATTTCAAACATAAGAAATTTGTATAGACTTTCTAAAATTCTTTCAAAGGGACAAAAGACAGGATCTACTACTATATATATGTATATTTCTTATCAGTCCAACTTTCTTCAACATACGTTTCAATTTCTTTGTTGTAGTAAATGTCGGGTTTCTTATATCGAATCTGGCTGAGATTGCATTCCGATTACGAATACAGTTTTTTCTGCCGAGTACCTTTCAAATCTTTGGAATTAACTAAATTAATTAAGTAAACAAGTATTTATGTACTTACATTTTTGGTAAATTTAACGAACTTATTTTTTCAAATTATCGTCGACGAAAAATCCAACCATGTACCACTATCATATGTTTTTCCTAATTGCAAATTCTTGCTGACAAAATTTTTTCCATCTTGAATTTGCAACTTCTCTCCAAGAACTAGTCTACCTGTGATT
>NW_016165779.1:0-26381 GCF_001687245.7 Rhagoletis zephyria | reverse complement strand
CCTGTCATTGGTATGATTACAGTGGCTGTCAAATATTTGTTTGGGATCAGTGTTGACACAACTACATTTTTCTTACCAAAACTGGTAAGTTTTTTACATTTGGTAGATATTTTTATTAAATGCTATGTTACCTACATTTTTAATAAACTCCAAATTGAATAAAATTAAAAACTCGATAAAATTTTGGTTGGTTTTGGTAGAACTTTTGGTAGGTAAAAGAATTAGTACGTGGCAACACTCCTACAGTTTTACGACCTCTGTTTTTTCGCGCTAAATTGCTTCCTTTTCCGCCAAAAGTTTGACAGTTGAAAATAGAAATTGCAAACGGAAGCGTCTTTCTCTGTTTGTGAAAATTTCTGCAGAATTTTAATAAAATTGAGCAAAATGGGGTCTTAAAAGAAATTTAATGTATGTATTTATGTGTGCAAAGTGCATAGTGTGTGTATGTGAAGTGTTTTGTGTTAATCCCAGAGCATCAAGCATCAGCAATGTAAATAAAAGATAAGTAAATCTGTTGTGAAAAAATTATTTGCAAATAAGTTAATCCTGCGAGTATTTCGAAAGCTGAGGTATATCTAATTTTTTTGTGTTAAATAGTATGTGTATACACTTATGCTGCTTCGAAGTTACATACATCCTTCTATGCGAAGATACATACTTATATAAGTATGCACGTACATACGGAAATTTTAAAGAAAAAGGTACGTAAATTATTATTGTTATATGAAATACTACCTAGAAGTCCGGTGCCTACATCATACTTTAATATATGTACATACATATAAATATTTAAATGAATGAATATGAAATATTGCTTGCAGTCTTTTTATCGCAATAGGTACATATCGTTACCTCAATTCAGAAAGGCCCTAAGCAACACTTTTCGAAACTGCGCTTTTCCCAGCTTTTGGTAAGATGTATTAAAATACAACTTCAATGAAAATTTTGAAGTGTTAGTACCAAAAACCGCGGACTTACGCTTTTTAAAAATCTCTACCTGTTTTTGATACTCCTTTTGTAATTGTAATTGTAATTGTTTTTTGCTGCTCCTGTAAAATAAAAAAAAAAAATGTTGGTTAGGGCCCTTGTGAATTAAGGTGACTATATTTATGTTTGTATTCTAAAATTGTTGATATTGCTGCTTAACCCTTAGCTAATGTTCTTAGAAAAGACCACACAAACTTTATTGTTAAGTAATAAAAATATATGTATGTATGTAGGTAGATCTTTTCACCAAAAACTTTTTTAGTGAAAATTATTTTAAGTTAATTTAATTTCAATTTTATTAGAAATATCTGCGAAGATCTGCGAACCACATGTTAAGAGCAAGAAAAATTATACCGAGAAAGTGATTAATTTGTTTAAAACAGGAATGGTAATCGTTTTGAGTAAAATAATTTAAATCAGCATTTAATCATTGTTTTATGATCTTTATTTTTTCCGCTCAAAAATAATAATTACACAGGTTTACATAAAAAGGGTATGCATATTTCAAGTTTATTCAATGGATTTTTCGCTACTTGACCTTCAAATGACCACGAACCTGACGTGAAGGAGGCTAACGGACCTCGGATTCGCATTCAGCATGTCGAATAACATAGGGATAAGTATGTAGGTTTGGTTTAATATGCATACACTTTTTTTTTTGTAAACCTGTGTGATTATTGAGTTTTATTTTTCCACTTAAAAATAATGATTATTTATAAAATTTAAAAGGCTATACAGAGGCAACTTACTGAAGTTTTGATCTGACAATTTTGGGACTTATTTCCTTTATTAGGGTGTCGCTACCTCTGAAAAGGATACGGCGGAAAACGCTGGTATAGCTTTTGAGATTTTTGAATGATCATTATTCTTAGGTGAAACAAATAAATCTCTTAATAATAATTATTATGCTTGAGCGAAAAAATAAAAATCATAAAATAATCATTATTTGTGATCGAAAAAATAAAAATCAAGTAATAATAATTGCCTTTGAGCGAAAAATTAAAGTCAAATATTTATTATTATTTTTAATCTTTATTAGTCAAACTCGAAAAATAAAAATTATTTCAAATTACAGAGGGACGTACGAACACAAATACGTGAGTATAGTTAAAATTTTTTTACGACGATTACAACTTGTTGATTTCTTTTTTGTAAAAATAAAAAAAAAATATGATTCATTTTTCTTGGCTTTTCAACGTTGATTCCTTTTATTGCTATACACACAAGAAAATAATATTAAATAAAAACATTTTTTTTTTAAGTTACAGCAATTATTAAAAATATTAGTAATGCTCGAAATTCCTGCCCGATTCCCTTACAGATGTCATTTGATACGTAAAAGCTAATCGTACTATGGAATTTAACGGAACGTAAACGAAATATTAATTTGAATCTAAAAATATTGTCGTGGTCTGACAGACCAACAATAGTACTTTAGGGTTAAGCTAAATTCAAGAAAAATAGGCCCACCATCTAAATATTTACGTATATATCAACGGTTGAGTGGAAGATCGACTTATCTCGGCAGCCGCTTCGAAATAACCCTATTTCAGAATTTGGCTGAAGAACGCTCTATGTCAGAATTTTATTGAAGATACCCTATTTCGGAATTCGGTTCAAAATTGTCCTATCTCGGTTGCTGTTTCAAATACGCTCTATCTCAACATTTTTTCAATATATTTCCAATTGAGATAGGGCGATTTGGTTTGGTTTAGCCCCTGAGTTTTCTGAGTGTTTATGGCGGCAAGGGCTGTTGTTGTAACGTGCACTTAATGGAACCCATGCTGATTCCTCGGTGAGGTTAGGTGGTACGTATAATGCGAGAGAAGCAAGGCCTCAAGTGTCTTCGTTACCAGGGAATGGAGGGTTATCGGACGACAAGACTCTCTTTTGTTGGTCGGTTCTTCCGGTTTGGGCCGTGTGACCACTCTCCCCGTTTTCCAGATATCTGGAACGATGATAATGGCCACTGAAAAATTGAGAACCTTGGTCGTATAGTCTACTCCAGCAGGACCCAATTTTTTCAGCATCAGCGTGCATATTTCGCCGGGTCCAATAGCTTGGGAGGCTTTCGCCTTCCCGATCGCTACCAGATCTTCCACGATGAAAGACAAAGCCACACTAAGTGTTGGCACTTTGTACATTCTTCTGGTCACTCGACGTTTGGCTTTGTCCACCGGAGGATACAGCGTGAACTGCGGCTAAAGTAGCTCGCGCATCGCTTCGGGTCGGACGAAGCACGGTTACCGAAAGAGATTTTCTCTCTGTCGTCGCGCTTGGGTTTAGGAAATTTTACTGTCGAAAAATTTTTGAGGTGCGGTGCCACCTGTTTGAAAAATTTTATTCAGTTTACTTGATATGATAAGGTAAGTATTGAATTAGTATACTTTTGAAGAAAGTGCGCGATATGTAGACTCAATTTATGAAATTATAAATTAAATTTCCACGAGAAAGCCGATAATCGACCTACTTTTTTATTTCGAAAATATACTAACTATAAACCGCCATAAAAATAAAGAATGCTTAATAAATCGAAAATTTGTTTGAAAATATCCATTTATAAAGATCTTTAAATCTGGGAGGGAATAACAACACAAAAATACTTTTAAGGCGCAGTGAAGCACGCCCGGTACCCCTATTTGCTAGTCTACAATGAAATTTCAATTTGTTAGCTTTAGTCCTAAAACTACCACGGCCATTTCTAAAGGTTTTTCGAAGTAAACAATAATCGTTCGAAACAAACATTTTTACTGAATGGGTGTATTCTTTTGGAAAATGCTATAAAATTTAACATTTTTGCAAAAACACTTTTTTTGACACCTGGCGTAGTAGTATTGTTTCGTTTTTTTTTTTTTTACGTAGCTCAATATATTCAGAATTCGCTTCGAAGCTTTTGTTAACGAGACTTTAACCTTCAATATATTACGAAGCTTTTCATGCTTAAAATTTTCTTCGTTTTACCTATACACACCATATACAACAATTTTGTTATACAGAGATTTTCGATTCATCTAGGTTGGTTATGTCGAGGTTTCACTGTACTTGTTCCTTTATTCCAATGCAACCATTTTTGTGAATGCAAATACATAGTATGCTCGTGTTGCAGTTGCATACAAATAAATAAAACCCAAGTAAGTCCAATGAATTCGAGTTTGCTTGCCTATTTGTTTTGTTGCTACGCAGTATTGGATAAATCTCTTTCAACTTCATGTATGCTGTATGCTAATGTTATCACAGATTTTTACTGGGTTTTATTCGAATGAAGAAAAAATCAGAGCAAATAAGAAGCAACAAACAAAGAAAGGTCTCTTCTATACGCTTATCTAAGTAAGTATTTAGAAGAAAGTATTCACAACAATACAACAAAACCCACAATTAATTATACACACCTTGCAGCTATGTACATACTCTACAATAAAAATCGCATTTCTCATTTTATTTGATAAAAAAGATTAACATAACAAGCATTTAAAAATACATAGTACATATTTACGTGCGATAAGGCACTGAAATAGTATACGTGTACGTCTACATAAATACATACATACGCGTTCGAACATTTTATAATGCATATGCGGGCGTATAAAATCTGTAAATCGGCTACAAAGAGTTTAATATTAAATGTTTGCTTGCCATGACACAAGTGATTACATATATTTAGTTACTATAATAATTTTCTTCCCTTTGTTTTTTTTTTTTTTTTTTTTTCTCTAAGGATCTAACAACGACATTTTTTATTCACTTATTCGTACTTAAGCACTATGTAAAGGTAAAATTTATGTATGTAGGTATGTATGTATGTATGTAAGTGTATTGAATTTTAAAATATGTAGTGTGTTCATTTAAATTACATCTCTAACTGAGTGATGATTATGCAACGAATTAATATTAATATCTAAACTTTTTTTTTTGTTTTTAATTAGTAACATATTTTAAAAATTTCGATGCGTCCTCGGCTAACAGCAATGACCTTGGAAAATGCATGCCTGTTTTGTTGGCGCAGGATCCATGAAACGCTTGGAAAATGCATAGTGTCGAGCGAGAATTTCCAGTTTGCCGTATCAAAAAAAAAAAAAAAAAACGCTCGATTCCTTTAAATTTTCAAAAATCCCAGCTTTATGGAGAAATTTATTGTCGAAACAACGCTTTCAATGAATTTTCTCAGTAAAAACTGGTCAGCACGAACATTTGCTTTTGCTTTCTGATGTCGTCTGTTCCATGGAACTGTTCAAATTAAATTTCTCGCTGTCTGCCAGATCGGCGGCGCTGATCAGCTTGTCGTTGAGTAAAATCTGCGAAAAGGATAAAAACAAAAAATTGTTTTTAAAGTGTTTTCTTCATAAACTGGTAGCCGTCCTATAAACGCTGTTTACCTTATTCACCAAAGCCCTTGCTGCTTCATCTATGTTGATATTTTCCTTGGCTGATGTCTCATACCAACCGGCGAAACCGTTCTCGCGCACATACTCATCCATTTTCTCTGGTGATGTCACAATGCCCTGCTTCTCCTGATCGCACTGCATAGTAGGTTGAGAAACAACAAATTAGAATGATATTAACAACAAATAATTTAAAAGCAATTTTTCAAAGACAAGCTTTTTTGAGCGGTTAAAAAAACCGGCCACTGCACCACCTAGCGGCTAAATTTTTTGTGAAGACTTTTCTTTTCATTTCAGTAATATAGTAAACATGCTCTAAATATGAAACAAATTGGACTATAAATACAGGTTTTGCAATACTTCGACTCCTGCGAACCCTATCGGATCATAAACCCAGGTTTTTAAAATATTTCCGAGCTAAGTTTAAAGTTTCAAGTCTCTAGCTCATCGGGAAGTTGGTAAAAATTTATAGAAAGATTTGAGTAAAAAGCACTTAAAATTTACCATATGTACCTTGTTAAAATTCGTTGTAATTTTTCTACACATTTCTACACATTCCAGGTAGCAATGAAATTTGCAGAAATAAAAAAAAATTCCCGACCTATGGCATTTGATCATAATTTCTAAAGCAAAATTTTCGGCTAATTTCGAATATGAATAGGAACCCAGAACACGTTTCAGTTTTGATTTAGTTCTGCATGAGAACAAAATGTTCTTGACATTACATTCCCATTAAAGAACTGAACGGGACAGCTGTTTGAAAGAGGACAACTGGTTCGGCAACCTTTCCGTAAAGAACAAAATGCGAACAAAACTGTCGGGAACATTCCTAAGAAGAATAGAATGAGAACAAAACTTTCGGCAATGTTTCCAATGACAACAAAATGAGAACGAAAGTATCGAGAGTACAAAAATCTGGGGAACGCTCTGTTAGAGAAAAAACGAAACCAAAGGTTTTGAGAACTTAACGTCTCCGTATTGGGATGAAAAATTTGTTGAAGTGAGAACCATGATAGTTAATTCTAAGCCAGAAGAAATCTGGATTATGTAAACTTCCAGATTGCTTATCATTAGAGTGAACTGCCCATTTATGGAACAATTTTTCATTTTCTGTATAAGAAAAATTCGTGTCTTAATAATGTCATGGAAATACCTTCATTTCTCTCTGAATAGGAACCTGGGGTTAGGGAAATGTGTCACCTCTCGACACTCACAATGAACAACTGTATCTCTGGGTGCCCTCCTATCCCAGCCTCATATCACGAAAGGAGCTCTTGTGAAGCCATGCCTATGGGCTGAGCAATATGGTCTTAGAGTGAACCAAGAAAAGGCAGAGCGAATGCTCTATACGGCCAGAAATAAGGTCGCTAGCTTTAAATTACTAAATCTAAGGGTACATATAACCGAGCGTAGTATCTGGGAGTCTTAATGGATCCTAAGCTGGGTTGGAAAATAAATGAATGCTGAATGTTCACACGTTGATATGTAATTTGCGCTACTACCTGAACATTGTTAAAGGCTCGTTCTATGTCAAGGACGACCGCCAGAGTATATATCAACTCCTCTAACGAACGTCTTAGTGAATAGTCCTTTTAGATATGCATGTTGTGCCTCAGACACAATACCCCGCGCCGGGAACCCTCTCGAAAGGTTTGAGAAAAAAGAGGGTAGGCTGTTTGGGAGAATTTTCCGGACAACTTGAGTGAGTTCTAAGTAGATTCTATGAATACATCGTCGGCACTACGAAGGACTGATGGACAGTTTTCCTTAGCCGAACCGCAAAAATCCAATTCCAATTCCAATTTAAATATTCACAATATTTTGCAAGCCATATTTTTTTGTTGTTGGTTTTGTACAAATATATGTATGATTCCTGCTACAAACAAAACCATATAAATCAAAGTTTCGAACTATGTATATAGATATAATATTAAGAAAAATTTAATGAATTTTCATTAAAATTTTAAACTTTTTACTCAGATTTTTAATAAAACTTCGGGAATGCAGTTTTATAGCTAATTCGAAATCGCGTTGATTTTTAATAATTTTTTTGCTGCCGGCTCTAGGCATTTTTCTCCATACAAGGTATGTATGAGTGAATTTTTTTTATATGGAAGAAAATATGTAGAGCTGTCAGCAAAACAAAAAAAAAAAACAAAAAAATATTAAAAACCAACGCATTTTCTTAGCCACTTCAAATTTGTACATTTTTATACTAAAATTGAATGGGCTATAAAACTGCAAACCAGAAATTTTCTTAAAAAATCTGAGTAAAAAGTTTAAAAAGTTGAGTTTTTAATTAAATTTTCCTTAATTTTGTATACTGTTTGAAACTTTGATTTATATGGTTTCATTTGTAGCATTAATCATACATACATATGTATATTTGTAGGAAAATAACAAAAAAAATATAGCTTGCAAAACATTGAATATTTAAAAAAAAATAAATAAAAAAGGGTGAAAGCAGATACATACATATGTATAGTGGAGCGAGTGTATGTATGTATTTGTATACCGTACTTATCCCTGCAAAAAATGTAACTAATCCGGGATGACTCCGGGAGCAATCGCAAAGGAGCATGAGACTAATACCACTTTTGATCTCTTTATATGGAATGAACTGTTCGCTTTTGTTCGAGCATGTCCTATGAAGAGACTAATTGTTCACCTTTATACCCGAATGGGTATAAAAAGCGACTAGTCACTTTTAAAAAATAAAAATAAAAATTTGCTCCAGCTGAGATTCGAACTGGGGTGATCAGTTTTGTTAGGCGAATACTCTCTCTGTGTGCCAACGCTGCACATGACATTTCATTGACTAAGTGCGTACATATCATTAAATCGTTAATAGTACCCGTTAGAGATGAGTTGGAGACTAATTGATCTCCAATTATACCCATAAGGGATGAGTCGAGACTAATTGAGCTCTATTAGTGCCCGTATGAGACTAGTTGCGACTAATTAATGCCCAATTGTACCCGATTGAGAGTAATCTCGGAATACTCTCTTTAGAGATTAGTCGCACAATTTTTTGCAGGGATACTATTAAACTCCGGTTTTCAGTAGAACGTATCATCATTAACTTACCTTATTAGCTAACAGTATGCAGGGTATAGGACTGCCATCCGGTAATTGAACTTTCGAATCCAAATCTTCTTTCCACTTAGTCACACAATCAAATGTGCCACTACGTGTTACATCGAATACAATGAAAGCGCCAACAGCTTCTTTATAATAGACGCGGGTCATATTGCCGAAACGCTCTTGTCCAGCTATATCCCAAAGTTGCAAACGGACGGTTGTATTTGGATCCCAATGTAGTACTTTCAAAGCGAAATCTACACCGATTGTGGCACGATAATTTTGACTGAAGAACTGATGCACATAGCGTTTGATGAAGGACGTCTTGCCGGTGCCCAATTCGCCGATGACTAGAATTTTGTACAGATGCTCACGCTTTTCTGTATTCGCCGAGGTCATAATTGTCTGCAAGAACAAAAGCAGTTACACTTTTTGATGTAGTAGAAATCGAAATCGATTTTTATATTTATATGCAGAAATATGTAGTAAATATCTTTAAAATAACAGTATTACAACAACTCAGTTAGAATTTTAATGATCACATGTTTGTGTATGTAAGTATACATTAGACCACGTCAAACTAAAAAAAAATCCTGCAATGCGAGCGGACCCCAATTGAAATTTTATTATTTGGTATAGTAAATGAAACTCCCCTCTCTACGATTATTCTAAGAGGTCGCGGATGTAGCGTTTATTTTTCCCATAGGAATAACACGCAAGAAAATGAGTTCTGATCTTTTTAGGTCAATATAACTTTAAAACTTTAGACGAAGCCCAACGATTTTTTTAAATTAATATTCGATCGAATACCAAAGCCGAATATTAAAAATATGGGAATCCGTGATACCACAAAATTCCAATATTTCGCATTTTTTTATGAAATAATTCTTCTAATATAAATTTAGATGTAAGACGTATGTATTTACATGTTTATGTAAGTATGTATGCATAACCCCAGTAGAACTTGGGAGTATCGCGCAGTGGCCCCCGCCATAGGTAAAAAAAATGTAATTGCTTTTACTTCCTAAACGAGCGATCAGGGAATACTCGCAGAAATATCATCCCATAAACCTCCTCAGAGGAGTACTCTCAGAATATCTTCCCAGAAACCTCCCAAAAAAGACAACAAGGGAGTGCACGTAGAAAAATATCCCATTTTCCTCACGAACGATCAATATGGAAATTTTGTCCCTAAAATTCTGGCAATTAAGGAATTAAGGGTATTTATCGACGACACACCAGCACAAAAGCGATACGACTATATTAAGAATAAACTTATTCTGCGGATTTCGGTACGGCATAACTATTATCGATCGGTACACGAGATGGCCCGACGCAATACCGTCAGCAGACATGACCGCACCAACTTTTGCTTAAGTTTTGACTACTAGTGACTGACAGCTCACTTCAACACTTTTTGCTGGCATTACACATTTGACGACAATGCCTTACCACCCACAATCTAATGGCATTGTGGAAAGGTGGCACCTGACTCTGAAATGTGCGCTTCTTTGCATCAACGCTGGACAGACTTCTTGCCCACAATTCTCCTTGTCTGGCGTACCGTCTACAAGCAGCATCTATGTGTGAGTTCGTTTATGGCAGCACCGTACGAATACCATCAGAATTTCTTGTTGATAATCCTAAAAATAAAGCACAGTCGCATTTTGTGGTGGAACTCCAAAAAGTTATGAACTCTCTTGGACTCGTGGCATTCTCCGACCCGTGAACTAGTGGCAATCTTCAAAGAAAATTTTCGTTCATCCGGACCTCACCACATTCAAAAGTGTTTTCGTGAGAAATTATTCGACGCGCCGATCGTTTTCAACGCCCTACGAAGGACCGTTTGAGATTTTATCCAGGTTCAAGAAGTATATCAAAATCTGAATAAGAAAAAAGTTGAAGAATATTTCCGTGTAAATCAGAACTTATCATCGCCACAGATGAGTCCTACCACATCGACTGAGACGAGACGTAGTAGCGCGAAGTACTCTTACCCAACCCTTAAATACTTTTTTATTTTATAATAGTAAACTACACTAACATCCGTTCACTCTCTTTTTTTACGTCAAACCAAGAAAACACGCGTTTTTCACAATTCAACAAAAATCATGACTTAAAAACCTTTTTTGAGTATTTTTTATAAACTATATATGTATGTATGTGCCTATGTAGATACACTGGCGATCAAAAGTGAGTGCATAGTATTTTTTGTTAAACATTTGCAATGTTTTTCAAGAGAAATTTTTTTTGTTATTTGTTTTTTATAAAAATATGGTTTATGTTTTAATCAAAACCACATAAGCTAAACTTTCAAGCTTTTTACGGAACGAAATCTAATTTTCATCTAAAATTTGAACTTTTTAGTCTGAATATTTAGAAAAATTCTGGGTATGCAGGTACATCGGTTATGTAATTCTAGTAAAAGGAGTGCAAGTTTTAAGCGGCTAAAAAATCACGTTGATTTTTAATGATTCTTTTTGCCGATGGATTTTGCGGGTTTTTTCATATAACAAATGCAATTTATAAAAAAATAGCGTTATTTTTTTTAATTTTTTTTTTTCAAACAGTCTTGCGCATTTTATTCTTCAAGAAATTCACTTTCATATAGTAAAAATTGTAAAAGCCGTTAGCAATAAGAAAAAACCATTAAAAACCATACTAGAATTAAATAACCAATGTGCCTGCGTACCCAAAAATTTTGTAAAAATTCAGATTAAAAAGTTTTGTATAACGTTTGAAAGGTTGGCTTATGTGGTTTTGATTAAAGCAGAAACCATATTTTTATAAAAAAAAATAACAAAAAAACATTGCAAATATTAAAAAAAAAAACACCATGCACTCACTTTTGATCGCCAGTGTACATATGCATGCATTTGGGAAAGGCTTATCTCCGAAAAGTGCAACCGACTCTAGTCATCAGACTCAAGGTGTGAAATGTTTGTAATGCCGCTGGGATCAAAAAGTTCGCGATTAGAACGTATCAATATAATTAAATTACTATTACTTATTTAGAATAACAAATTTTTATACGAACAAATATGTAATTTGTTACATATCAAGGTCCTAAAATCTGTATTCTCAATTGCTCTTATCATCTGCATATACATATGTACATATGTATGTATGTATACTCGTATGTATGATTGTGCGCATATGAGGGTTCGCAATTTACTACACAAATTTGAGTTTGCATTTAAGCTTTTAATCTCCAGTCTTACAAACGTATTAAGTTCACTAAGGTTTCTTTGATGAAATTATCTTTCACACTTTATTTCTTACAATTTAATTTGCATACATAAATATACTGCTGCTTTGGCGCATTAGTGCCTTTTCTCTTCGTTCGGGGTTGGTGTTGCATAATAATTTATTGGCTTAAAGACAGATTGCCGCAATAAGTGTAACTGAGTATAATATTCAATGAATGACATGCAGTCAGTACTCTTAGGTTCATTGAAGATTGACTTATAGGCCGTTAACAATGAGCACTCTTTCACTTTTTTCTTTTCTTTCACTATTCCGCCTAGCCTATTAAAATCTATGAAGAAAACATTTTTCAGTCTATAGTCATGTATGTATGTATATGTAAGTTAAGATGTGCAGTCAATTTCTGTTCTATTTGTTTTGGTGCCATTTTTTGGTAGCTTAGTAGGCTCTGAGTTAAACTGTATTATGTTGCATATAACGTACGGCCTGCGGACAGTGTGACCGCGGGCTTGTGAAAAATTGTAGCAGAAAAGATACTTAAAATGTATCAATTAGTCTGTTCCAATAGCAGTCCGGTTTACAGGATTTAGTCAGAANCATTTAAATCTTAAACATACTTACTGAATTACTTCCTAAAACGTTGTCATAAATGATCCAATAAGGAACAGATTCTTATTTTGATTTAATATTAGTATTTCATCGATATAACCACCAGCACGCTTTCTATCAAGTGCAAATATGGCTGTCAAACTATCAAATTGCCTGCAATAGATGTCAAGCAATAAGGCGGTATCCATTGGAAATATATTTTGTCACATGGTTATCACGACATTGGTGTTTTCCTGTGGAAACAGGGCCTTAGCGAGCACCGAATTACCGAGTACCAAACCCTAGTTTCTGTTATTGAATATAGCGAAAATAAAAACATGCAGCGCTATGATACTACTGTTCGTTTGTTCACATTTTGACNAGTTCGTTCAGAGAACAACAATGAACGTTTGGATGTACGTTTCCACAGGTGCACGACATGTTTTGAAATGCATAAAAATTTACAGATTTTTTTCATTTGTATTTGGAAAAGTATCAAAACTGGAAAAAAAAGTATCTCTCCAAAATTCATCGAAAAATTTATCAGTTTTGATCCACTTGGATCAAAACGGTCACACTGCCTGCGGACACCTCTAATAAGTTCGGGAACCTACTCTCTTGCATATCAAAAACGTTGTGTGCGTTGAGAAATCGCGCACCTTAAGAGACTAGAATTTATCCCTATATGCCCATTCCTTATGATAAGTATGTTGTTCCTAAATTAGACTAAAGATAAATATCTTGAAGCCCCCATTGCTATCGATCCATTTAAGGGATACTCAATTTGCTATATGTGCGTTTTTATTCGGGGGCTACCAGTCCGAAAATACAATTCATGGGGCAAAGAGGAGCAAGTACAAAAAATCTCTCTGGAATAGACAACTGAAGTTTAAGTCAAAGACCTTAGAACAATAACACAAATAACTACATATCTACATACATGTATCATAAATGGTATATTTTTTTTTTGAAAACCTCTCAAAACCGAAATGGCGTAACCCGAAGTGGGTACCCCACACAGCGCTGACAGTGCTCAACGAGGGGAACTATGGTGGTATGTTAGGCCTTCAAAGGCAACTTGTTTAAAAGGATGGGTTAATATAGGTTTAAAGCCGTGTTGAACAAAGTCAATGCGCTGTCGTCATTCGCCAGCTATTTTTGAGGGAATTTAAGGGTGATTGTAATCGCACAAAAACTGGTGCATCTTCTGCTTGTCCAATAAACGATTACTCTGAAGGAGCTTATGAAAGATCAGAGAGTGAAATTGTTCGAGAAAAGTTACTCGATAAGGATCTCAAGACAACGATTGAAACACGCGTTACATAAAATATAACCTATTAACCTCAAGTGGGCAGCCGCGCTTTCTCAATTTGGACCAAAAAAGGTAATAAAATAAACCACTTAAAGCAATGTTTGCCCATACTTGATCGACTATCTTGACCATACAGCTACTCACACTTTAGACGCGGCATTGACGTGATTCTCCTTACATGTATGAAAGTATATAGGTTGAAACCTTCACAGCATCCCACAAAAATTTTGGAAAAACCCTGTAATTATTGTTAAATTTACTCATTTACACTTTCTGCATCGCGTGATTTTTCCTCTAAAAACTAAATTCATTTGAATTCCAAACCAGTCCTTCATATTCTAATCTGCTGTGAGTTTTCAAACCTTCCGTCACCGATTCTGGCTAACACTGGCGTCGGAGGTAAATTAGCTTGACATTCAAATTAAATGAATGCCCACAGCACAAACATAGAATAAATCAAAATAGTGAATAAATGGCGGCAGTAAAAGGCAAAGCGCTCTAAAACAGTGGTCTCCATGGCAAACCATGACCACGAATTACGAGCGCAACGAAAAATATGCGATAGAAATGATAGAAAAAGGCTGAACACTTGCAGGGCTTCTTCGAATCCAATACAGACCTTTGTATGAACATATGTATACATATAGCCAGCCATACATAGACGCAAATGCATTTACTTTCCAGCAACTGTTGCGCACTTGCAAAATCACATGCCATACCCAGGCCAAATACTCGACGTACTGCTCACCCTTTTCTTAAATAAATATCTCAGTAGTTAGTAGCTTCACTCGCTTACCGGTTCCTCTTCCTGCTCCATGGTTAAATCGCCAAAAGCCGGCATCTGATTATCGCCTGAATCGTATTCTGAATCTACCGAATATTCGCTAGGTAGTCCCCCCGGATTATAACCTAAATTTTCGCGTCTTTGCAGTATGCTATCGAATGTATCCTCGTCAAAGGTGTCCGGTTGTGAAACGTAACGTATACGTCGACGGCTAGCCTCGCTGTGCGAGTCGCTACTAGGATTCGAGTCGCAGGAACTGTGATCGTGCAAAGGACTTTCGTAGGATGTGGCTTGGGGTCGTACCACACTGCCGACGGCAAAACGTACAGTTGGCTGCAAAGGAGGGCCGTGCGTTTGCTCCTCCTCACCAAAATCACTCCTTAATGCGTGTCCTGCCAAATTGGATTGCGTATATTGTTGCCCGAGTAGTCGCTTGGTTGTGCACTTTCCGCCGAAGAAACGACGTCGTCTACACCACTGCTGCTCGCTGGTGTAACTGATTCGTCAGCAATGTACAGCAATGCTTCTGACTTGTCCGCGTAAGTGTGTCGTCGTTGTCGTCGTCGTCGTCGTTGTAGATGCCTGGGTCTGGAAAAATGACTTTAGTCGATGATGGGTGACGGAAATGTGACAATGATCGAGTTTCTGGTAGTGTGCAAGCGGTGTACTCCCATGTGATGGTACGGAGGGTGGAGTGTACGAAGGCGGTGCTTGCTGTTGCTGCTGCTGATGATAAACTGACAGTGATACATTCGATTGCAACGATTGCGGAGGTGATGCGATATCGTCCACCGAGAGTTGTGGTGCGACTAGCAGTTTCTGTTGGTTACGCTGTTGTTGTTGTTGTGTTGGGTATTCGTCTTGCGACAATTGATTACTAATAGATGCGTGAGACTCTAATTGAAATTGTATCTGCTTTTGAATTGCCTCCAATGCGCCAGCCGATTCGTCCGCCTTGGTGGCAACCGCGTCTTGTGGGTCTGATGAAACGGTAGTGGCGTTTGTTGGCTTCGTGCGGTTTTCTTCAACTGTTGTTAGGGTTCCTTCATTGGCAGATTGTTCTATTGTTGGAGTTGCCGTTGGGCTTGCCAGCTTTGGTGTTACGTTACTGCGACTTGCTAACTGTGTGGCAGCCGACGCAGACGCTTGTGGCGCCGCTATTGTACCAACGTTTTCTCCCGCCGGAGTTAACGTTGTCGGACTCGGTTTAGGAAATCGATGGCCGCGTTGTAGTGGGCTTTGCGAAGTTTGCATCAATTCAGTATCGGCTTTTCTTGACTTAGCTGTCGTTGCGCTACTGCTGCCGCTGCTGGTTGTGGTGGTAGTAGCACTGCTGGCCGTGCTAAGCGGACTGGATGGCGGTTTACTTGACGCTTGACTTCTACTACCCGCCTTGGTGGCTGGGTTTTTACCGCTATTCGCTGTGCGTTGCCTCTTACCCGCAACGGTTGCTGCTATACTAACTGCACCGAAACTTGTAAGCTGTTCACGCCCCAACGATGGCGAGGTGAGTGTAGCCGGCGTGCGAGTATTGGTTTTACGTACGGCGCCGCCGGTGTTGGTCGGCGTTGTTAGATTTGCTGTTGGAGGCTGCGCGTTGGTAGCGGCAGGTAGCCGACTCGGTTTGGCAGGAGCGCGTTCGCGCGGCGGTGTATCGCGCGTACTCTGTGTGATAACGAACTTTTCGTCAGTAGTTACAGTTGTTGTTCGTGTAGTTTTTTGTACTGTTGCAGCTGTGTGTTTCTGTGTAGAAGTTGAGGGCGCAGTGCTGACGCTTCCACTTTTAGTGGTGGCAGTTGTCTTTATTATGGTCACTGCGGCTTCTTTTAATGTACCCTTCTTAGTTTTAAGCTTCTTCTTTTTGCTTAATGCGCCACCTTTAGCGGGCGATGCAACGGTGATGTTGTCTTCCGCTGGCGTCGCCGGCGTTGCTACCACTTCTGCGTCAACGCCGATTTCGTAACTTGGCTGCGCTTTATCTCCAACGGGTGTCAGATAATCCGTTTCGGTTGGTGAGCCCGTCTCTGCTGTGCCGACGTCACCTTCAGCTAACTGTTGTTGTTCGCCAGCAGCGTCTTCTTGCTCTCGCAATGCAAATCGCTGTGTTTCACTGAGTGATATTTTCACTTTACGTGTTGTACGCTCTTCGACATCTACGTGAGGCGATTCACCGTCATCTGCGTCTTCAAATGGCGCCACTTCCTGACTGCCCTGTACTACAACTGCTTCGTCATCTTCGTCAATGCTTTTCTTAGCACTGTGTTTTGATTTCTTTAAACTGCCTAGCAAAAAGCGTCTGGCTAGCTTGCTTTTTTTCTTGGGTTTCGCCTCTGACGACGCAGTGGCATTGGTGTCGCCAGTTTCTTCTCCGCCGCTGGAGAAAACGGTTTCGGGCGCCGATACGATTTCAGCAGATGTACCGCCAGCTATCGAACTTTCTGTGGAGGTATCTTTAGACGATGCACGTTTCTTTCTGCCCGAAAGTTTGCGCAATGCTGATGTGAAGCGCGAACGTGCCTTACTTTTTCGTCGTGTTTCAGGATCCGATTGAACACATTCGGGATTGTTAGTTCCAACTTGAATGGCTGAACTTGTAGGATCAGTAAGTGGGGTGGTAGTTGTTTTATCAAAATCGCTCGAAGGCGTAGCAGAACCGACTTTTGCTAAATCCAAATCATCCGTACGAATATCTGGTTTGGATCCAACGTTTTGCATAGTACAAATGCTCCAAGTACGCCGTCTACTTTCCGGTTAAAGATCCAGCGCACCACCACACTGGCTATGTCAGTAATTATTCGCCAAGAGCTAAATAAAACTTGATAATTTATTTAGGTTAAAAAAAAAAACAGAAAGAACTCAGCTGTTCTCAGCAAGCAGCCACTCAACGACTTAAAGTTGAGCAATATTGGATGCGCGTTATTTTCGTCAAAAACCCCGCTTAGAATTTTCTTTCTTTTTAATTGTTTCCGATGGTCACACTAAGTATGAGTGAGTGAGATTTTGTTTCATAAATTTTTGCACGTTGCACTTGTAGGGCTTCTTTAATTGTTTCTAACAAATCTATCGAAACACTGGAAAATATTTCCGATTATTTTTATATGTATGTACATTCAAACTCATTTCACATTTGCACACAATTTGTACACTCTTCACACCCGCAACACGATATCCTTAGAACTTCATTTCATAACCAATCAATACATCCTTTCAAAATACTTGACTAATTGGCGTTGTTAATTGTTGTACCTATTTAGTTAAGCACTACATCTTCTTCACTGTTCACCGGTTCTTTGCCGCTAGCACAAATCAGCAATCTCAGTCTCAACCACCATGCAAATTCGCACTGAAAATGTTGTATTGTTCTGTTGGCTTTTATAAAGTTTTTTACGATTGTTTAGTACAAGTGCAGGCATGCTGAGAGTTGAGCAGCAAAATGATGTGCGCTGTGCACGGCTAGCTAGCTATGTAGTCGTCAGCGTAAACCAACCGCAAAATGTTACAGGTGCCAGCTGAGGGGATGGATGATAGGTGCACTAATTCATCGACATGTGCTGCAGCACCAAGAAGCGGGTGGTTTTTTATTTCAGCACTTACTATGCTATACTTTGTGTCTATTTACCTGTCAACGTAGTCTTTAAGCCATTCAGTACTGCGTTAGTAAATGCAATGTTACACGGTAAAAAATTAAATGACAAATATTCTCAGTTCTTGAGTTGGAGGAGCACCGCCGTTGGAGACACCCGCCTTGCATTGAGTTTGGGGAGCCCATTTTGATATGTATATATGTGCACACTTACTCACATATTTTTTAGAGAAAGAGTTAAATTTTAACATTTGCGCGACAGTCATCCTAACAGAGCACACTAACCTGCAGAGAGGTACTGTGAGGAAGTCTTATTCTAGAGGCATGAAACCTGTGATAGTTGGTCTTTAGTCTTTTTACCAGGTGAAATGCCTTTAATCTGCTATAATCAAGGTAGCACGCGCTTTTTCATACCACCCTGAAAGCCTGAATTCCTGACCATCTGAGAACATATCCCACTACCTGTAATGAATCGTAAGTTCTCTTAAGATCGACAAGGACTTAGAGACAAAGAAGGCACTACACTGCTCAGGAATATAAAGGCTTCGGTTTAGAGTGAATTGATGTTGTCACACAAAGGGGAGGAACCTAAAGTTCTACGCCGATTCCGAATGGCGATTGTATTTTTATGAGAAGCTGTTTTTCATGGAAAATACACTCGGAGGGGGACCGCTATTACAAAAAACTGTTTTAAGTATTATTTTTTTATGTTGGTGGGAAACTGGTATCGAACCCACACCCTGCGAAATGGTAATGCGCACTGCCATTCCACAACACAGCGGCCGCGTATATATGTGAGTACATAGACTGTATAATTATTGTATTTGTGGGCATTCATCAAGAGTTGTCTTTATTCTAGTAATCCGCCATAAATAAGGGCGCGTAATGGTTCTGGTGGTTGATCTAAGGTTGGTAATTTTACTTTGACCGCTGCACTTAACTCAATGCGTGTGTCTCCCAATAAAACTTGAATGCATTGTAATATTGGCAAATCACATCCATTGGGCGAATCATAACACAGGATACATACATATGTTCATGTACTTACTGGTGCAGCGGGTCGATGCAATCGGGTATTCACGACACTTCTCACTTGACGCAGATTGTAGCACAAGAAATGCAAGCGTTCTCATTTTATATTTTTGATCAAAATTAAATCATATCTTTTTCATATCTAGCGTCTGTAAATGGCATCGCGAAGAATTTACAAAGCACTCCAACCTAACCTAACGTGCATAATATTATAGTATTGATACAGTTTTGAACTTGGGCAACTATTTCATTGCAATATTAGGATTCAAATTTAAAAAAAAAAGTATTCTTTAGCAAAAACCAAAACCGACTTCAATTCTCGTATAAAAATTTAAGAGTACCGTTAATTTATTCATGATCCAATGGCAGAAAACCTTTTCTTAAGAAAAAATAATTATAGAAATCCGTTAACGTATTCTAAAGTTATGCGGCAACATATGTACATAAACGAATTAAAAAAAAATAATTGATAACCTCCTCCTTTTTTTTTGAACGGTTAAAAATGCAAAATTCTCTACACAAAATCTAAGGAAAATCAGTTTCTACAACACGAAGCAATAGACAGCTCAAATAGGGCGATCCGTTCTAGATTTATGCTGTAAAATACCTTTAATATAATCGATTTTAATAACAATAAAAAAATTAAGCGCACTTATTTTGAAAACTTTTAAAATTCAAGTGTAGTTATAGTTGTATCCATCTAAATAAAAGAATTTTCTTACATGCTCGTACTAAATATTGAGCAAAACGTGAGGTGAAATGAAAATCTGAGTTTCACTCATTCTTACCTGTATCTTTTTTCTACTCATCCCTCTTCCCCCTAAAATCTAAATATGTACATATGTTTGTATGTACAATGTATGTATGTAGTCATATAGAGTTGTGTATACATACATATTCCTATGCATACATATGGACGTTTACGCATCCATACCTATATGCATTAGGGTGGTCCTTAAATGCAGGAAGTAAATTTTTACATCAGATTTCCGAAGCCTCAACCCCTACGTCGATGATGTCGATATTCGAAGACAACACATATAAATTTTGGTCCCGATTAGTGACGGTTAAGGCGTGTCTCACAGGGGTCACACTTCAGATTACCCTATGAAAACGTCTTAACCGACTCCAATCGGGACCAAAATTTATACGTGATATCTTCGACTATGGTAGTATCGATTTTGGTTATTAGATGGAGAAAAATGAATTTAAATTTTTTGAGTCTCTATTGAAGAATCCTTAACCGTCTCCAATCGGAACCAAAAGTTGTATGTGATATCTGTGGTCGTCGTATTACCGATTGAGGGAGTGAGACTGGAAAAAAATCGTTCATTTGATTTTTATAAGGACCACCCTAATGTGCATACACTTCCACACTACATACAAACGTACATATATGTATTGCAGTAATTAGTGCATCTCAGTGCAACTGATTGTTGGATTTGGAATAGCCATGAACACGTGCAAGGGACAAAATGTAATATGCATAACAAAAATATTTGTTTATCAATATAATCAATTCAGAATGCTTATCACTTTTTTATTAGGATTTTGGTTTCGTTTTAGAAATACCGCCTATTTATTGTAAATAATTGACATCTCTGTATGAAAAAGTCGGACGATCAATGAAAATCGGCATTAGCATCATTCCTTTGGCGATAGAATGTAAGGTCAACAAATTAATGTGAAGCGAATGAGTAAGCAATTGTTTTGTTGGGATGTAACACATACGATAGTGTGTAGATCTCATTAAATTAAATTTTGTTTACGCATTCGAATTATTTTGTAAGTAATTGCATCAGTAAAAGCTTATAAGTATATACATATATATATATATGTATGTCTATGTTTTCAAGTAACTTTACTCCAGAGTAATGGCGAACTTGTTATACGGCGTTTCCACGATTCGTAATTCGCTCTTTCATTCGTCATTCGCTCCCCCATTCGTCATTCGCCTTGCCAATTACCTTCCGAATTACGTAAGTAATTCGCCATACAAAATTTTGAGAGCGAATTACCTCATTTGTAGGTAATTCAGATCGAATTACCATGCGAATGACGACCGAATCGGTTCATTCTCTAATATTAATCGGAAATATATCGAAGTTTTCATCGGCCTGGTCCCATTTGCTGGCACTTCTTCTAGTTATAGAATAATATTAATAAAATATTCTCCATCTTCGATATTTGCAGTACACAAAAATAATAATAAATGGCGAAGAACAAGAACAAGAACTAGAGCTGCCGAATGAATTACTAAAGTGTGTCGTGGAAACAGGATAATTCACGAATTACTTAGCGGATTTCTTAGAGAGCGAATTACGAATCGTGAAAACATCGTATTAGTATCCTACAGCGTAAACTGGGAATTATGTAATATCGAACTAATGATTTTTTACAAATATCCTCCATTGACTAGACTAAACTTTCATTAGTTGAAAAGTAATGTAATATTGTATATTTAATCTACGCTTTTATACTTGGCAAGAAAATAATGAGGAGATCGTTCTAATGTGGATTGAGTTTAAGCTATTATTGCGGGTTAAGCCCAGGCTATTGGTTCGTTCAACAAATTACCTCCAAAGCCCCAAAAGCCTTCTGGAAATCCAAGCAAGTCTTTGGTAAAACATGGGGTCTGTCACCTGGAGGAGTCCTGTATATTTAAACCTCTATTAGGAGAGCTATTTAATTATTGTCGAAACTCAACCTCTTTCTAGTGTTGGAAATATCTCTATAAACAATGTTTTTTGTCAAAACTCTTTATTACTGAAACAAATTGTCCAAGCCTGAAGTATTTTCCAACCAATTTTGAAACCATAAAAACTGCTCTGGAAGATGCAGAAACAAAAAAGACAAAAACAAAAATAACAATAGGAATGAAAACAAAATGTTAAAAAATTAAATCCTCACGTAACCTGGACCACACTACTTACTAAAGTGATTAATTTCTAGTCCGTTTCATATTCCAAAAATTTGCTTTAAAATTACTTAGCCTCACCGCCCGCAATGGCGCCACTATTGCAAGAGAAATTTACTATCGGGTAGTATATTCTCTTAAACGGCTACTGTCAAAATTTCAGTCGAATCGGAGTCACAGTTTTATTTTGACCGCGTGTGGAAGCGGGCGTGTCCGCGGATTTTAGAAAAAATGGAAAAAGATCAATATCGGTCGGTGATTCGATTCTTGTTTTTGGAAGGGCAATGGCGCAGCGAAATCAAAGAGCGCTTGATTGCTGTGTACGGTGGCTCTTCTCCCTTCGATGGCGACCGTCAAGAATTAGTTTAACGAGTTGCGACGTCGTCGCACGTCGGTTTTTCAGAGCAGTGTTTGAATAAGTCGAATTGGGCTACGAACTGCTGCCCCATCCACCGTATTCTCTAGATTTAGCCTCGCCCGACTTCGTTTTGTTTCGGAACTTGAAAAAGGCACTCGCCGGTCAGAAATTTGAATTGAATGTGGAGGTTATCGCCGTCACGGAGGCCTACTTCGCACACCTCAAGAAAACGTATTTTCCAGGCGAGTTAAAGAAGTTGAAGCAACGCAGTATCAAGTGTATCGAGCTAAAAGGAGACTATGTTGAGAAATAAATCGCCACTTTTCCAAAATTTTCGCTTTTCTTTTGTAGGCTAAGTATTTATCGGACCGCTCTCGTGGTATTAACCTTTCCTTTAGTCTTAGTTTTCGTCTACATTTGCCTTTCCATTCCCGTCCCCGTACTAGTGCTCACCGTCGAATTCGTCTCCGCGCTCATCTCATATTCGTGTGCGTATTGCCTTCATACTCGTATTCATCTTCGTGATTTTTTTCATATTCGTATTCGTGTTCTTTATGTTTTCGGAGCAGTAGGACCGCGAAACGAAGATAGACAAAATAATATAATGATAAGACCCATTAGCAGATAAGAATCTTTGGTGTATTGGGACAGACTCCCAATGGATAGCGTGGGAAATCTGCTTACCCTTGCCAAATTTCAAAGAACGATCGGAGTGTGCTGTACGTGGGTTTTCCCTACAACACCTGAAGCTAATTTTTATGTGCTGCATCTACCGCTACTTATTATTTTTATCCACTTGCTGGACTCTGTGACTCTTCAATGACATATGCAGAATGCTGGCTTAACCTCTTTACTGAACCCATGCTTACACATTGTAGAATATTTACTGAGGATTCCAAAACTGATGCAGGGTCAGGATCTGGAGTCTACATCTAAAGTTAAAGCACTATCTTTACTTCTCTCTTAGCGAATATGCCTCGGTATTTCAAGCTGAGTTATTTGGAATCTTCAAGGGCATGAACCACGTGGTGGAAAATAGGTGGAGATGCAAGAGTTTACATATCTGTAGTGACAGCCAAACTGTATTCAAGGCTTTGGCCAGCCCCCTACTTGTTTCACCCGGGAGTACCTGGTAATGATCAATCTGACCATTTGGCCGGAGAGTACTCGGACCAGGTATTCCTCGGTCCGCAACCAGTTATTGCACTCCCACATTCGGTCAGTCGGAGTTTTCGAGGGGCTACAGGTTGGCAAAACTGACGTTGCCCTCAATCACAGAAGGTCTAGCTAGGTATTTTCTTTCAGGATACCTTTTTCGGCCTAAAAAATATCAAATTGAGCCCCTTGGCATCCGGATTCGAAGACAGAAAGAGAAGACTTTGCGAAAAGAAGACGGCAAAGAAGGCTTTGAAATGGAATCGCCTAATCGGCAGACGCAGGCCTCCCGGCTGATCGCGCGACGCGTAGAGGTGAATAGTCGATCGAGAGGCGAAGCATCTCGGGCCAAACTGGAAGGAGCTCAAAGCGATTGCCAGAGATAGAACCAGATGGCTTGCAGACGTAGTAGCTTTCCTAGATTAAATGAAACGAAGAAGAAGAGAATGTGCTACTGCAGACAGTTTGTGGGAATAGGTGTTGATCACTACTCGCGGACCTAACTTTGATAATCATACTCGACAACCCCATTTGCACTTCCTGCTTTGACGACGATGCCTTTGTCCGGGTTAGGCATGAGACTTTTATCAGCAATGCATTAAGAGACGAACACCTAAGCTCTTTAACACCCAAGAATCTGCTTCGACTTATTGTCTGAATGCTGTCTTCTGCTCGCGTTGTTTTGTTAAATGTGATAAAAAAACGTTTGGCTATTATTATTTTTATTCAAACCTAAACGCTGTAGATGAAACAGCCTTACTTGTCACCAGTAGAAATTGGAAAAAGTCAAATCGCTTTTATTTTTCTCTAACTCACAGAGTTGTCTGGCCAAAAAGTCCATCTGTAGTTACCAAATTCAAACAATGCTGTTAGGGGCAACATCGTAAATCAAAAATGTAAGGCCAAAAGTATATGTATTTAGTTATTAGTTAGTTAGTTTAGTCTTCCTCCCTTATGTTTTAGAGAAAATGTTGTTTACTGTTTAGGTTTTCCCCCGATCAGGCATCGAATCTGATTCCTACCGAGTGATAGTTACCACCTGCATATAACTATTCATTCACGTCCAAATTATGTATATTATGCATTGTTTAGATTACGAGTATTTTAATTTCGCGATGTTATCTCGACTGTAAGGCCTTACAATTGTGAACGTGCCATTTATATTCTATACTATTTTGCTAAGAAAAAATGAAAAAGATTTGAATACATACATACTAACATACATACATACATAGGTAGGTATCTGATTTTCCTAACCTTACTTGTCAATCACAACGAAAAAAATACTTTATCTCGTCTCATACATGCATAGGTATTTCTATTTATTGATATGATGCAAACATGTAGTATGTAGTGCGTAGGGCTGCCAAATTTGTCTGGCGCAAAACCGGAACAAATTGATGGAAACTCCCTAAACAACACCCCATTTCTCCTCAAAGCGCAAAATAAATATAACTAGTAAACCCAAATGTATTTACATACCTATATATTTTATTTTATTTAAGCATAATATTAAAATAATTTCGATAGAAACCTCCTCTGTTTGACACTGGACCAAGCCTTGTTCGGAATGCATGCACTTTTTAAAGTTTTGCAAGGTTTGGGTATCAGATAATGGTCAATTAATTCAAAAATATTTTTTATGTAATATTTGTAAATGGAATTTGTTATTTAACATTACGCCTATCCAATGCGTTAATATTTTAGCCCAAGAAGTACCCCAGTATTCAGTAAATCAAAATGAAATTTGGAAACTTTGAAAAAATAATGTTAATTAACATTATATTTGTCAATATTTATACCGAATCAGTTCTGGCATTAAAAAACGTGGCAACCCTCAACGACATTTTTCGCATTAAAGCTCTCAAAAATGCCTTTCATTTGATATCCATATTAGGTTATTTCAGTCAAGTTTTGTAGAATCGAAAATAAGTGGCAACCTTACCCTAAAATTTTAAAGGACAACACTTACTATATAGGCAAAGCATTGTAATATTGTATCTTAAGCTTCTAAACAAAAAATTAAATAAATGTTCATAAAAACTAAATGGCCACCCTATTCAAAAATATTTTTGGAACTAATTTCGAATAGGTGGCATTCTTTGACAAATATGTATTTTCGGTGATATCATGTTTTAAACTAAAGCTTTCGTAAAACTCCTTCTTTTTGAAATATTTCACATAACTTCTTTATAATTTATTTAAATTCAACTTTTGAAACAGGTGGCAACTCTCATTAAAATATATATTCAAGCTAAACCCTCCTTCGTTTCACAGCAATATTTTAATACACATTTTAATTAACTTATGAAGAAATTTTAATTTTACTTTATAAACAGATTTACAAGCGAGCCGTGTGCCGAATTTCATCTAAATCCGTAGTGTACATACATACTTCCATTTTCATTACCCTCCCTGAAAAAAACATTAAAAAGAGGGCATTTAAAGGGTGACCTTTTAGGTAGAAACGAATAAGCCACGAGAACAACAAACATAGGCGATTGCATTAAAGTGAATAAAAAATGAAAATACCGCAATGCCAGCGTGCGAGCTTTTTTATACTTTCACAAAACATAAGTTGATTGAAATAAGCTTTTGATAATTAGCGACCGGTACGATCATCAACTCAAAAAAAGCTCGATTCCTTGGAAGATGTAATATTGCACATACATACATATACCAATTAGTAGCAAATTTTAATAATACAAAACGGTAAAAATTAAGCAAATAAATTTTTTTTTGTATTAAAACAAAGAAGTTTTAGGAAAAGTCTTAAACCTGGACATTTCCTGGGACGTTTGGCAGCCCTAGTATGTATAAAGGAATGTAACAAATCTGTAAGCTCATTCAATCACAGTTTCATAGTTTAAAAATATGCACATATAAGTGATCGGAAATATTGCATATGCCCATACATATGTGTGTAGATATGTATGTACATATACATACGTATTAACCAATGTATTAACTAACTTTATGTTATCTTAGTCAGGAAGCC
>NW_016165778.1:24154-26391 GCF_001687245.7 Rhagoletis zephyria | reverse complement strand
ATACACCCATATAGTATATACTAGTGTACTTATATATATATGTACATATTTACGAAAATATTTGACTAAGGGTTTAAAAGGTAATTGCATTTTATGGTAATGTCTAAGTCTCTTACAATTATAATGTTCTTGCACATAATCTATGTATAAGAATTAAATGCATGTTATAATAAATTATTAAACTAAATAAAAAATATAAAAACTACTTTTGTAACCTAAAAAATCCATTTCAAGTCGTACAGAAAAAAGAGCATAGAATTGACTGAGTTGTTTTCCACGGTGAAGCGACACTGCAGGATGTTGCTTTTCTGACGAATTGGCTAGGCCGTGCATTCTTGAGCTCATCCTTCTTGCCGGTGGTCGACGGCAGGCGATCACAGAAGCTTTTTAGTTGGATAAGCGCCATCTCTCACTTTTGACATTTGCTCTGAACACACTTTGTTCAATAGAAGGGCAAGCTTCAGCTGTTTTGGCGAGGACACAGTGCAACCATTTTAGCATTTTCTTCTTAACTGCTCTGCCTCTGAAAGAAGTAAAGGTTCCTGCCTACGGAACTTTTTTTGACCATCCAGCGTTTTTTCTAAAGACTTAATGTGAATTATTTGTAGTTACCGTTCCATGAAAACCTCAATTAGGTGGTACCATAAGGAATAATATAAGAAATATTTATGTTAACCTAACCTATCCTGTATGAAACAACCAACGAGATCACCCAGTACGCAAACGTGTATTTGTAATTGCATTTGATATGAAAAATAATAGTTGATGACGTCATTTTTTAATCGGCTCTTTCATTCACACACAGGTTTCATCCCGTTTCATTCACATGACGGCGAACAAATGACGTCACTGCAAAAGAATAACGGTTTTCTCGCACGCTGTCATGGGTGATCTTTATTCGTTCGTGCATGCCTAGCCTGAGCTAGACTATTTCAAAACAAAATTCTTTCATCCTTGGGGTGGACCTTGATTAATTTTCAGACTCAAATTTAGACGGCTGCTTGGAGAATGAAATATGGCATACTCTCATAATTTTCTTCTTACCTTTTCTACTTTCACATCTAACTGGCTAAACAGAATGTAGTACCACAGCCACAACCTATTTCGCTAGTTACATCAGAAATAATACACCATATCCACAGCTACATATTGTGGGAGTTTAGAGCATTTAAAATGTTCAAACTTTTGACAGCTCTTGCTACGTACCACCATTCTGGTTAGGCAGTAAGATTGAAGTGGCACAGAAGAGCTGAATAACTCTTTGGGACATACATATACATATAAATATACATATGTATATGTATGTCTATAAGAGTGTACGTTATTCACCAACTGTGTTTCTTTTTTGGCAACGCCCCGCAAATTTTTGGTTTCTGACCTAAAAAGAAATAAAGGGCTAAAAAAAACGTTTAGTCTTAATGTCAAACCGTGCCCCAAAGGACACATTTTCTTCTGGACCAGTAAGTATATAGAAATGGGAAATATACATTATTGTAGGAAACTGAATGCTCTACAAAAAGGATCTCATATGATTTTTCAACCAGCGTCGGTGTCCATTCGAATGACATGGCTAAGCCAACGGAGTCTGTATTTTAATTCGCGCCACTAGGTCCATGTGTTCTTGTGTTTTGCTAAAATCAGACTATTTAATGCGACTAGAGATCCGCCATTTTTAATTTCGAAATTATGTTATTAAATTTAAATCCAGAAACCAAAAATATAGATATAAAAGGTTTGATTATAATTGTACTTTTCGACTTTTGGTCAGCTTTTTTTAAAAATTGGATACGGTGACAGGTAATAAGATCAACGGAAATAAGGTCAATTGACTTTATTTCCCACCCTGGTGCGAAATAAAGTCAATTGACATTATTACCTTTTTAAAAACAAAATAAAATCCATTGACATTATTTCCCTTTCAAACATTAAATTTGTTTAGCTTCGCGGCGGCCCGCGTCAGCGCGCCACACCGCGCGCGCCGCGCACGCGCCCCGCGTACCCCGCGCGACCGGCGCACACCACGTCACGCTACGCTAAAGGCTAAAGGCTATTCAACTGGTTTATCTTATTTTATCATTGCACTTTTGTTTGGGAAATGTAGCTTTATTTTATTGCGAAATGTGAATGATTAAAAGGAATGACACCTTTTTTGGCACTTTTATTTTTCTATTTGGCACATTTTGGCACTTTTTTATCCTCAATATGGCACCTCACAACTAAGGATAGTTGCCAGCCCT
>NW_016165778.1:22148-24134 GCF_001687245.7 Rhagoletis zephyria | reverse complement strand
CAGCCCTGATTGGAAGATTTCTGCTGTGTTTTGGGGCAACAACTTGTCTGCAGTAAAAAAGCATATAATTTGTGTTTCAAAAGTGTGTGAAAACCAATCAATTAACTTATATGATCTCGGTTCCGATATTAAATAATCAATAATTGTTTATACCCGCATTTTGGCACATTGGCTCGTTGAATGTGCCATCTAATAAATAGTGTCGTCATTCTCCTTAGCTGGTTTTAAATGATGTCACAAATTCCTGGCGGAGACATGAATACAGTGTAAGAAAATTCTTTTTCTATAATCGTTTCCTTATAGAAAAGTTTCTTTTCCACCTTAGACATTCCGAATTCGTTCAAAATATGCTAATTTAAAACACAGAATTCTTTCAGTGCTCCTCCGGGGTTTTTGGACATGTACTGTTTCTTCAATTTAATAGTGTTCGCTTTATTTTTGTAGAAACGAAAAATGTTTTGCAAGTTATGGATCATTTCTCCACTCTTTCTTCAAATATTTCTCGTATTCCAGCTGTGCGCAGGCGTTTAGTTTTTCGCATCGTGTTTTTACATATTCGTAATTTAAATTTTTTTTAATATAATCAATTGGTGGTAGTTCATGATTGTGTGTGGATTAATATCACAACACTGAGGATTTGGCAAAAGCCTTTTTCATCTATTAAAAAACAACACTTACGGGGCAATGTTTATTGTAAGAACAACATTTTTTTCTATGAATCGACATACTTTAAGCATTGTCGACGCTATTTCCATTTGAATGAGGAAATAGCGTCAATGTGTTTATTTCAAAATTTTTGTTGACTTTATTTCGCTCTTGAAAAGGTAATAATGTCAATTGACTTTATTTCGCACCAGGGTGGGAAATAAAGTCAATTGACCTTATTTCCATTGACCTTATTACCTGTCACCATTGGATACTGCTCATCTTGAGTTTTTTTATAAAGTAGAGCTTAAGTAAGAGTACAGGGGTGGACGAATTCAAAGCCCCTAAAATAATTTTCATGCTGAAACTGTTACGACAAAAAGCTTACTGGCATATGACTAATATCGCTATCACCATTTTTAATTCATCCATGGGTTTTTTCTTACTTACATACATTCAATATAGCCTCAAATGTTTGGTAAGTAAACAAATATACATACTTTGTCATTCAAATAAGCAAAAAAGGAATAGCGTACGATTTGGGATGGTATTTCCAAAATAAAAACTAAAGTAATCAAACACAAACTCTTTATGAAAAACAATAAACAAGTAGCAAAAATATTCAGAAATACAAACAAGGCATTAAGCCTTCAAAATAACCTAATATGAAACACAAACGTTTACAAATTATTGAAAGTTAATTTTTGCAACAATGAATGAATGGACGTCTCTGAATAGGTTTCACTTATGAAAATATAATAAATGAATGAGCAATGAAATAAAAAAAATACATACTTTCAATCAAATGTGTAGAGCTGCAAGCAATGGAGCGCAGAAAGCGAAAAGTAAACAAAACAACGCACAAGACATACTTCCAAAATAGAACAATAAATAAAATACTATACAAAAGAATTGAATTAATCAATTCCATATATGCAAATACTGAAATTTTAATGTAAATACAAAAATTTGCAAAATCTTTTTTTTTTGTCGATTGAGCTAATATTGCTAAGGAAATAAAATGAAAATTACTTTTACCATACTTCTATAGTTTCTTTGTTTAACAACATTTAATATTACTATCATATTTTTAATATGCGTATGCATGTATGTATGTATGTAATATATTTGCAGACATTTCACTTTATAAATTTAACTCTTGTCTGGACTTTTTCTTCTTTGTTGAAAAACCACTTTCGCCTGAATTTTAATTTATTACAACTCTTTAAAATATAAATACCTTACATTTGACAAGTTCCCTTAAAACTTTAATTTATGCAAATGCAAAGCTGAAATTTTTCGAAAAAATTCTAATTTATACGCTAAGTATTGGCAAAGTTT